>NW_016107873.1:65595-80997 GCF_001604975.1 Cebus imitator | reverse complement strand
AAAAAAAAAAAAAAAAAACCCCAAAACATGGATATAATGAACAAAAAATAGGAACTCTCGAGGAATGGAAAGTAGAAAATAGAATTCTAGAATTGAAAAATATATGAAATAACATATTTGTTGAGTGGGGTTAGTAGCAGATTGGAGGTAATATAGAAAAGACTTAATAAACTTGCAGATAGATGAATAGAAATTGTCTAATCTGAAGAACAGAGAGGAAAATGATCAGAAATAAAATGAACAGGTACTCAGGGGCCTATCAGACAAAATAAAAATGTTTAATAAACGTTGTCATTGGAATTGTAGGAGAGGAGTGAAGGAATGGGGCAGAAAAATATTTGAAAACATAGTAGCCATATATTTTACAAATTTGGTGAGAGACATAAATTGTACATTCAGAGGCTTGGCAAAGCTAAACATAATCAATAGAAAGAAAATAATATCTAGCTACATCATATTTAAACAGCTAAAAGCTAACAATAAGGAGACAATCTTGAAAGCTGCCAGAGAAAACACACTGGGAAATAGTAAAAACGACTGCAGAAGAAAAAATAACATCATCAATCCTGAATTCTGTATCTGTAAAAAGACAGAATTCCTTAAGGATGAAGATGAAATAAAGACTTTTTCAGATAAATCAGAACTGGAATTTTATTACCAGTAGACCTGCAACATAAGAGATGCTAAAAGAAGTTCATCAGGTTGAAAAATAGTTATACCAGATAGAAGTTCAGATATTGGCTGGTTGTGGTGGCTCATGCCTGTAATCCCAGCACTTAGTCTTTCCTAAAATACAAAAAGATTTAGCCGGGTGTGGTGGCACGCACCTGTAGTCTCAGCCACTCAGAAGGCTGAGGCAGGGGAATCACTTGAACCCGAGAGGTGGAGAATGCCATGAGCTGAGATCCTGCACTATAGCCTGGGCGACAGAGCAAGACTCCATCTCAAAAATAAATAAGTTCAGATGTTTAGGAGGTGGTAAATATTACTTTCTGTCGTATTCATTTTATAAAAATACATGACTATTTAAAGCAAAAGTTTTAACATTGTATTGTGGAGTTAAAGAATAGGAATTGGCAGTAAATGGTTCTTGGTGGCACACGCCTGTAGTCCCAGCTAAGCGGGAGGCGGATGCAGAAGAATCGCTTGAACCCAGGAGGCGGAGGTTGCAGTGAGCTGAGATTGCGCCACTGCACTCCAGCCTGGTGACAGAGCAAGACTCCATCTCAAAAAAAAAAAAATATATATATATATATATATCTCAACTCTTAAGTCAGCAGGTAAAAGTTGAGGATATATACCACAATTCCTAGAACAATCACTTAAAAAATAATTTAAAGAGGAAGGCCAAAAAGCCAACTGATAAAATAAAATGAAATTCTAAAAAAGTTTGGTTAACTCAAAAGAAGGCGGGGAAAGAGAAGTAGAGACATAAACAGAAAACTTGGGGTTGGGAGGGAGATTAGTAAAATCTCCCACACTAATAATTTAGTGTAAATGAATCAAACACTCTAACACATAGATAAGATAGATATTATCTCTGTAGTGCACCCATGTGTAAATATATGTATTATCAAGACCTGACTACATGATGTCTATAAGNCATTAAATACAAATGGCCTAAATATGACAATTAAAAAGCCGACATAATCGGATTGAATTTTTAAAAAAATATAGGAGAACAAACTATATGAGAAATATACTTTAAAAACACAAATAGGTTAAAAGTAAATGTTTGGAAAAAAGTATACTATCCACGAGTAAGTTTTATTGTTGGTTGGATTAAACTAATATCTGATAAAAAGGATTATGAGACAAAGAGTCTTACCAGAGATAAAGACATTTTATAATGATAAAAAGGGTCTTTTCATTAGGAAAACTGTTTATGCCTGTGATAGCAAAGATTCAAAAGGCATGAAGCTAACATTAATAGAATCGAGCTGTAGGATTAAAATCCTCAACCACAGTTGCATATTTTAACACCTTTCCTCAACAGTAGACAGGAAGTAATTACAATAATGTGCAGTTTCTTTACTGAACACAAGATGGCAAAGTAGTCACAGTATGTAACAATCACCCCATGCATTTGAATACAGTGAAATAAACCATAATTTTATCATGTGAATACATCTTTTCCCCTCATTTATTTTATAGACAGGAAATGAACAGTGGTGAATAGTTGCAAGAATGCTGTAGTATACTGGCATAATATTTGGCACATGCATGATAGGCATTAAATGAATTTTTGTTGAATGAGTATAATATGGGCTTTGGAGTTAAATATTTGTTTGAATTTCAAAACCCAAAATTATTTTTTGATCTTATTATAGAAGTACCACTTTTACTTAAAACGGTGCTTCTCAAACTTTTTGGTCTTAAAATATCTTTATTCTTTTAAAAATTGTTGAGGACTCCAAAGGGCTTTTGTTTATGACATATTGATATTTATCTTTCAAAAATTAGGAAATGTAAAGAATATTTTTAAATAATTTTACAAATAATGAACCCACTATATGTTATAAATAGTACCTGTGTTTATGAAAAATATCTATTTCCCAAAATAAAAAAGAGAAAAGTGGTGTTGTTTTACATTCTGGCAAATATCTTTAGTGTGTGGCTTAATAGAAGACAGCTATATTCTCGTGGCACCTTTGATATTCTATCGAATATCACATGTCATGTAGTATTTTGTAAACTCTATACTTGTGAAAGAATGAGAATAGAAAAAGACAGATGATATCTTGTTATTACTATGAAGAATTTTTGACCTTGAGCCACCAAAAGGGTCTGAAGCTCCCTCAAGAGTCCCTAGACCATATTTTGAGTCTCTCTGACTTACAGAAGTAAACAAAGAAGAAATGAAAAATTATTAGTTAGTGGATGTGTGGCCTGAACCATGGTGATATTCACTCCTTATTGGTGAGCCGTTATAGTTCACATGTATGGTTACCTAACCTGAAAATTTGTGGGAGTTTCATCTGGAAGATAGATTAGTATGGATAAAATACCACTTTAGTCTTACATTGCGCTGCCTTTAACCAAACCCTGTTATATAGAGCTAGGTGTGAGACTAAGTTGGAGCATGCTGTAATCCAGTTCTGAATTCAGTCTTCTGAGCTATTTGTGACATGATTCAGGTCCTATAGATGGCTTTTCGTCTCTGTGGAGAGTTGGAATAGTGACTTAAAAAGAGTTCTCTGAAATTGGAACCTCTGTCTATTGCTGGTAAGAGTGGAAAGCAGTCTGGCAGTGCCTCAGAAGGTTAAATATAGAATGCTCTGTGACCCACCAAATTTTCTTTTAGGTATATATACTCAAATATACTCAAGAGGAATGAAAACATAAGGCAAAAACTTGTACATGAATGTTAATATCATTATTCATAATAGCCAAAAACTGCCTTAGTTCATTTTTTTTTTCCACTGCTTATAACAATACCTGGAACTGGGTAATTTATAAAGACAAAGAGTTTACTTCTTACAGCTATAGAGGCTGAGAAGTCCAAGGTAAACAGGCTGCATCTTGTGAGAGCCTTCTTGCTGATGGGGACTCTATGCAGAGTCCTGATGCAGTGTAGGGCATTCCATGGTGAGGGGACTGAGCATGCAAGCTCAGGCCTCTTTTCATAGAGCCACCACTCCCACTTTCATGAACCCACTAATCCATTAATTCATGAATCTGACCTCATAACCCAGTCACTTCTTAAAGGCCCTACCATTCAGTACTGCCACACTGGGGATTAAATTTCCACATGAATTTTAGAAGGGACAGATATTTAAACAGTAGCAAAGTGGAACCAGCCCAAATGCTCATCCACTGATAAATAGATAAATAAAATGTGGTATATCCGTAGAAGAAATGTTATCCATCCATAAAAGCAAAAAATAATGATACATGCAACATTATGGATGAACCCTGAAGACACTATCCTATTTGAAAGAAGTCAGTCACAACGACCATGTATTGTATGATCCCATTTATATGAAATGTCCAGAATATGCAAATCTATAGAGACAGAAGGTAGACTAGTGGTTACCCAGGGGTAGGGAGGATGAGAGTAATGCCACATGAGGAATGTTTCTGTGTACTGTTAAGTTGTAGTATCTGTTATGTGGTTAGTATTCCCTTTATAAGGACTCATAATTCACAATATCGAGAGTTACTCCGTTTTAAAGAATTAACGAGCTAAAAAGTCTTCTTTTTCTGTTTTATTTTTAGTAATTTTTAAAATTAGATAATGAGACCACTGTTATTACTGTCTTGTTTGGCCTTCGCTGCTAGAAAGTTCAGGACTATATTAAATGCTCATAGTAATGTTAGTGAGCTTAGACAGTTGATATACTTTCTTTTCTTCTACACATTTTGTTTTGGGTTTTTTAATTTTTCACACACAAACTTTCATGAACTTAAATTTAAATATTTTATTATAGGATGTCCACAGTCTTTATCAGAGGCAATTGGGGTTAAATTAAAAACAAATAAATATAAAAAACACAAACGAAATACCGTAGGCAGTGTTTTTCAAGAGAGAAAGAATTCTTTCTGCATAAAAAGGAAATATTAATTTTTAGGTATAAAAGTGATATTGATCCTTGAACTAAGCTTTTAAAAGAAGTGGTGAGCTACTAGGTACTGGATCTGTTCAAACAGATGCTGGATGATGCTCTATCTGTAAGATTTTATAGAAATAAAGCCTGTAGTGGATGAGAGATGAGGCTAAAAATTGCCCTTAAAGTTCTCCTAGTCTTTAAGGCTATTATTCTGTGATTTTGAAGTTTACATTTCTAACAATACGAAGTACTCACTGGTAATTTTTAAATGGGTAACTTTTATTCTGAGAACTTGCTTAAGAGCTCAGACTTGCAGATGTAACACAAAAGAGTTAATTTAGTATGAAAAGATATTAAAAACAGGTACTACCCATACATTGCCTGGTGAAACTCAGTGTAAGTAACCAAAACAGCATGGTACTGGTGCCAAAACAGATATATAGACCAGTGGAAGGGAACAGAGGCCTCAGAAATTACACCACACATCTACAACCATCTGATCTTTGACAAACTGACAAAAACAAGCAATGAGGAAAGGATTCCCTATTTAATAAATTGTGTTGGGGAAATTGGCTAGCCATATGCAGAAAACGGAAACTGAAACCCTTCCTTATACCTTATACAAAAATTAACCCAAGGTGGATTAAAGACTTAAATTTAAGACCTAAAATCATTAAAACCCTAGAAGAAAACCTAGGCAATACCATTCAGGACGTAGGCATTGGCAAAGACTTCATGACTAAAACACCAAAAGCATTGGCAACAAAAGCCAAAATAGACAAATGGGATCTAATTAAACCAAAGAGCCTCTGCACAGCAAAAGAAACTATTATCAGAGTGAACAGGCAACCCACAGAATGGAAGAAAATTTCTGCAATCTATCCATCTGACAAAGGGTTAATATCCAGAATCTACAAGGAACTTAAATTTATAATGAAAAACCACCCTATCAAAAAGTGGGCAAAGGATATGAACAGACATTTCTCAAAAGAAGACATTTATGTTGCCAACAAACATGAAAAAAAGCTCATCATCACTGATTATTAGAGAAATGTACTCAAAACCACAGTATGATACCGTCTCACACCAGTTAGAATGATGATCATTAAAAAGTCAGGAGACAACAGATGCTGGAGAGGATGTGGAAAAATAGGAACGCTTTTACACTGTTGCTGGGAGTGTAAATTAGTTCAACCATTGTGGAATACAGAGTGGTGATTCCTCAGGGATCAGAACTAGAAATACCATTTAATCCAGCAGTCCCTTTACTGGGTATATACCTAAAGGATTATAAATCATTCTACTATAAAGACACATGCACACATATGTTTGTTGCAGCTCTATTCACAATAGCAAAGACTTGGAACCAACCCAAATGCCCATCAAAGATAAAGACTAGGTAAAGAAAATGTGGCACATATACACCGTGGAATACTATGCAGCCATAAAAAAGGATGAGTTCATGTTCTTGGCAGGGACATGGTTGAAGCTGGATACCATCATTCTCAGCAAACTAACACAGGAACAGAAAACCAACCATCACGCATTCTCACTCATAAGTGGGAGTTGAACAATGAGAACACGTGGATACACAGAGGGGAACGTCACACACTGGGGCCTGTTGGGTGGTTGGAGGCTAGGGGAGGGATAGCATTAGGAGAAATACCTAATGTAGATGATGGGTTGATAGATGCAGCAAACCACCATGACATGTATATGCCTGTTTAACCAATCGGCATGTTCTACACATGTATCCCAGAACTTAAAGTGTAATTTTTTTTAAAAAGAGTGAAACTCAGTGTAGTTATTGTTGTGAATATGTGCTTTAAATTGTGCTGCCTGTCTGCTATGATAAATTAGCTGTACAATGGAATCCTCATATTGCTAGGGCATTTAAAAATTATCTATTTAAACATTGAATTATCCCTTCCTAATACAAGTGGTGTATTTTAGTTTTAATAATTGGCTCTTCTGAACAGTTCTCAGTCAGTCCTTTTTTTGTGCCTGCTCCTGGTTAGAGTTTAAAAAACAAAACACAGACAAAAATAAAGTATCAGCATAAAGTAGGGGATGGGTAGTTGGGTGGGTGGGTGGATGGATGGATGAATGGATGGGTGGGTGGATGGATGGATGGATGGATGGATAGATAGGTATTCTCCCTAAATCCCCCTTTGCCGCTGAAGATCATCCATGTAAATGATCTAAAAATACCAGTTGGATTGTGACGAGGAGTCTTTGGTTATAGTCCAGTTTTGCTCCGTGTAGAATTGGTGTTTCATGAATCTGTTTCAGCCCATTTTTGCTCTTAATGTTATTAGGATTTAGGTTTTGCATAATTCACTAATAACCTAGTATCAATTTGAGATTATGTCTGTTGGCCCATAATTATTATTTATTTATATTTAATAAGTAATTGAATGCCCAGATCTGCCAGACCCGAGCAACTAGAGATGTGGGAATAAGTTAATAAAATTGAATCACTGGAAAAATCGGCAGTTACAAAATTAGTTTCTAAAAACCAGGTGGAACTCATAGGAGGCTAGAACGTTGCACAAGAGAGATTTAATTTCTAAAAGCCATATATGGTACAAATAGAGTACAAACATACCTTGTTTTATTATGCTTCACTTTATTGTATCTTGCAAGTAATGGATTTTTTACTAGTTGAAAATTTGTGGCAACCCTGTGTCTAACAAGTTTTTGGCACGATTTTCCCAAGAGCTTGTGCTCACTTCATGTTTCTGTGTCACACTTTGATAGTTCTTGCAGACTTTTTCATTATTATTGTATCTGTTATGGTGACCTGTGATCAGTGATCTTGATACTGCTATTGTAATAGTTTTGGAGTGCCACAAACTGAGCCCATAAGAGATGGTAAACTGAATGGACAAATGTGTATGTTCTCACTAGTTCCCCTACTGACAATTCCTGTCTGTCCCTCTCCTTGGGCCACTGTATTCCCTGAGACCCAACAATATTGAAATTAGGACAATTAATATCCCTACATTGGCCTCTGAGTGTTCAAGTAAAGGAAGTGTTGCATATTTCTCACTTCAAATAAAAAACTAGGAAAGATTAAACTTAGTGAGGAAGTCATGTTGAAAGCTAAAAATGGCTAAAAGTTATGCCAGTAGTGCCACACAGTTGGTTAAGCTGTGAATGCAAAGGAAAAGTTTTTGAAGGAAGTTAAAAGTTCTATCCCAGTAAGCGTATGAATGATAAGAAAGCAAAACAGCCTTATTGGTGATACGGGCAAAGCTTTCATGGTCTGGATAGATTAAACCAGCCACAACATTCTCTTAAGGCAAAACCTGATCCAGAGCAAAATGCTAACTGTCTTCAATTCTAGGAAAGCTGAGAGAGATGAGGAAGCTGCAGAAGAAAAGTTAAAAGCTAGCAAAGGCTGGTTGGTGAGGTTTAAGGAAAGAAGCCATCTTCATGACATGAAAGTGCAAAGTGAAGCATCAAGTGCTGATGTAGAAGCTGCAGCAAGTTATCCAGAAGGTCTGCTAAGATCGGTGACATAGGTGAATACACAAAACAACACATTTTTCATGTAGATTAAATTGTCTTCTATTGGCTGAAGATGCCACATAGGAATTTCACAACTAGAGAGGGGATGCCTAGCTTCAAAGGACAGCCCGACTCTCTTGTTAAGGCATAATGCAGCTGGTGACTTGAAGTCATGTCTGTTTACCATTCCAAGAATCCTAGGGCCCTTAGGACTTATACTAAATCTACCCTGCCTGTGCTTTATAAATTGGACAACAAAGCTTGGATGACAGCACATCAGTGTTTATAGCATGGTTTACTGAATATATTAAGTTCAACGTTAAGACCTACTGCTCATTAAACAAGATTCTTTTCAAATTATTACTGCTCATTGACATTGCCACTGGATCACCCAAGAGGCCTGATAGCAATGTTCATCATGCCTTCTCTATTAAACTGTTCTTGCATTACTGTAAGTAAATACCTGAGACTAGGTAATATATAAAGAAAAGAGGTTTAATTGGCTCATGGTTCTGCAAGCTGTACAGGAAATAGTGCTGGCATTGGCTTCTTGGGAGGTCTCAGAGAACTTTAACTCATGACAGAAGGCAAAGCAGGAGCAGGCACATCACATAGCAAAAGCAGAAGGAAGAAAAAGAAAGAGGAGGGGTGAAGGTGCCACACACTTTTAAATGACCGGATTTGTGAGAACTATCATGGAGACAGCACCAAGCCATGAGGGTTCTGCCCCCATGATCCAAACACCTTCCAGCAGGCCCCACCTCCAGCATTGAGGATTACAGTTCAGCATGAAATTTGGGCTGGGACAAATATCCAGACTGTAGCACCTTCTAACACAGCATCCACCCTCTATCCTCTCTATCCCATCAATCAAGGTTGGAAGGCTCTGATTGCCATAGATAGTGATTCCTCTGATGGATCTAGGAAAAGTGGATTGAAAATCTTCTGGAAAATATTCACCATTCTAGATGCCATTAAGAAGATTTGTGATTTATGAGAGGAGGTCAAAGTATCATCATTAATAAGAGTTTGGAAGAAGGTGATTCCACCCCTCATGGATGACTTTGAAGGGTTCAAGACGTCAGTGGAGGAAGTCACTGTAGATGTGACATCAGCTAGAGAACTAGATTTAGAAGAAAAACCTGAAGATGTGACTGAAACGGCTGCATGATAAAACTTGAATGGATGAAGAGTAACTTCTTAGGGAAGAGCAAAGAGAGTGGTTTCTTGAAATGGAATCTCCTCCTGGGGGAAGATACTGTGAACATTGTTGAAATGACAACAAAGGATTTAGAATATTACATACACTTAGTTGATAAAACAGCAGCAAGGTTTGAGAGGACTGACACCAATTTTGGAAGCAGTTCTACTGTGAGTAAAATGCTATCAAACAACATTGCATGCTACAGAGAAATATCTCATGAAAGGTTGAGTCAGTTGATATGGCAAACTTTACTGTTGACTAATTTTAAGAAATTGCCACCTTGACCTTAGGCATCCACCTTGCTGATTAGTCAGCAACCATCAACATCAAGGCAAAACTCTCTACCAGCAAAACGTTTAACTCAAGGCTCAGATGATTATAAGCATTTTTTATCAATAAAGTATATTTAATAAAGGTATGTATATTGTCTTAGATATAGTGTTATTGCACACTTAATAGACTACAGTGTAGTGCAAATATAATTGTTATATATTTTAGAGACAGGGCCTCACTGTTTCCCTGGGTGGAGTGCAGTGGCATGATCATGGCTCACTGCAGCCTCAAACTTCTGTGTTCAAGCAATCCACCCACTTCAGCCTCCTGAGTAGCAGGGACTACAGGCACACTCCACCATGCCTGGCTAATTTTTATTTTATTTTTTTGTAGAGACAGGATCTCACTATGTTACCCAGGCTGGTCTTGAACTCCTAGCCTCAAGCAGTCCTCCTGCCTCAGCCACCCAAAGTACTGGGATTACAGGCGTGAGCCACCATGCCTGTCCTAAACATAACTTTCGTATGCACTAAGAAACCAAAGCATTAGTATGACTTGCTTTATTTGCTCTACTGCAGTGGTCTGGAACCAAACCTGCAGTATCTCTGAGGTACACCTGTAAAGTAAAGCATGAAGGAAAAGCATAAAGTTTGATTTTTCACATTTGTATTTCTCTGCCACATCCAGGGGTCCAAGTTTTTAGTTGTTAGAAAATGCTTTTGAAAAGGAAAAAATGGGAGATAAGAAGGAGAGAAAGAAGAAAGAAGAGCCTTGAATCAGAGGAAATGCACCTGTTCTTTTTTCGGGCTAGGTTTAAGTTTCATAATTAGCAAATTACTAACACAGCCAAGTGCTTTCCGATCTAATGCATCTTGGACTGAGACATGATTTAGCAGTGTTAATTCCTTGTAGTAAGGGATAGACTTTCCTGTTTTGTTTTGTTTTGTTTTTCATTTGGAAAGAATGGAATACTCTTCATGTCCACAGAGTGATCCTAGCTTGTATCAGAAAGAAAGGTAAGATTGTGACGTATAAGGGTCAATGTAAAGGGCTAGCAGGTTAGCAGAGAACATATGAAATGTTCAGGCTTTATGTGCTCATCATGGATAGCTGTTTAAGCTACCTCAAACTCACAGACTTCCATTACAGGTGATCGTGGGTTGTAGATTTGTTGTTCTTGAGAAACTGTAGAACTCCAGTCAGAACTTGATTGCAGAGAAAGTTTGGAACTCTTGTTTGGGAGGTATCCTCTGTCTCAAAAAGCCTATTGGGAATAATTATGATCCTAATGATTACCACTCACATTTTTGGTCTCTGTTATTTTGGAGCATTAAACAATGGGAAATATCCTTCTAAATCTTATGGGACTCCAGGCATACGGGCAAGGAAAAATGAGGGAATTTAACTAACTTTGTTAGACTTATTTGCTGCTGAGAGAGAAATTCTGTGAATTTACTTCCTTTGTGCTTAACTTTAGGAAATTTTATAAAGAAATCTGGACTGGTTGGTTGTTTTCTAAAATATATCTGGTCAAAAAACTGCAGTACTTTTCTTGGGTCTGAAATCCAACCTCTTCTTTTCTTCCAAGATTATTGTATAGAGTGAACATTTTAAGTTATCTGAAGTTATTTAAATTCGTGGAAGTCATCATGTAAAGAGGAAATAGTCCTGGATATTTAAAAAAAAATAGAAATTGTTCTTATTGCACTTTTGCAATGTTTTTAGGGCGAGATTTGTCTAGTATTTATCTAGTTTTCAAGAATGAAAAAGAAACTTATTTCCTTGGGAGAGCTATGTATTGAGATATTTTGTATTTGTTGTTCCCTAATCCTCTTTATTAAAAGATTAAAGAATAGTTGAATAGATGAAATAAATATTTAGAGAAGACAAAAAGACTAAAATCTGAATAATAATCTTTGAGAAGAGTTGGGCTTCCTTTCCACAGAGCATGTCTAAGTGGTCACCATTGCTTACCCTTTGCTCAGATGGTCAGAAACATGGATTAGAGCTTGATTCTATTTTCATCAGATTCTTCCACCAGGGCAGTAGAGGATCATGGAGTGGAAATGTTATGGCTGCGTAGTAGTCACTTCTTTGTTTCTTCCTTTCTCTCTCTGTCTCTCTCTCTTTCTTTATCACTCTCTCTTTCTCTCTCTCTCTCTCTGTCTCAGATATGTAGCAGTCACTTTCTCTCTCTCCCTCTCTCTGTGTGTGTGTGTGTGTGTGTGTGTGTGTGTGTGTGTACTTTCAAAAATTATATACACAGTATTTCATTTCGTGTTGGGAGGCAGTTTTCTTTTGCATTTCTGCGCATCTTGTGAACAGAGGCACTGTATTTTTGGACACTCTTTTCAAGGATGTTTGCATCGCAAACCTTGAATGTTAGTGTCTCCCTCTAGAACAAAGGACAGATTTGCTTATTCTTCTGCATAATAAAAATGTCTCCCTCAGGAACAAGGGCAAGCATATTTATAAAAGATTCAAGTTTCCTGAGCTTAGAGTCCCTTTCCTGTAATGCAGCACATTGAGTGAGCAGATATTACCTGGCCCTCTTCACATAGCTCTCTTGGGAATTATAGTTCAGTGAACTGATACAAATGTTAATATTCTGACTACTGCTATTGATGTGATTGCTAACCTCTCCTTTGTCTCTGACCTGGGAGTCTCATGTTATCTTCAGGACACATGAAAGTGGCAGGTTTTTTGCTTGCTTGAAATCTTAGACCCTTTACAGCTCTTGATACTTTGAAATAACAGTGATAATGGAATATACTTGGAATATATATTGGAATATATTACTGAAACTTATAGGCTTTACAATTTTTAAGAAGTTCATTTAGGATATTATTTCTGCTCGCTTTGATATAGGTTTTGTTTATAATGTCAGCCCTTATATGGAGTATCATCCTGGTGGAGAAGATGAACTAATGAGAGCAGCAGGATCAGATGGCACTGAACTTTTTGATCAGGTAAGATGTGCTGAAAGTAACCAAAGTATTCCAGTGGAAGAGTACTCTTAGATTTACCAGTGTGACATTTGTAGAAAGAAAGAAAATAGTTTCATAAATTCCAGATGTGTTGGCTTGAATTTTGAAGTGTGGGAAGATGCTCACAGGTAGCAGTTGTTCATTTAATTTGCCTTTGAGTTATTAAAATTTTAGAGATGTTTCACATCTGTGTCTAGGGGTCTTAAGTGTTTGCTGCCTCCTTTGTTGGTAAGTATTTCTTTAGTCTTGATTAGTTTTCATCATGATTGGCTTGAGGGGGGTAGTGACAGTTGTAAGAAGGAACATTGGGATCCACTGGTAACTTGCTGAATCACTTTAAGTCACTTAGCTTCTTTTATTTTAGTCCTTTGTCACCTAGGGATTGCTATATATTCAGCCTACTGCTCTATACTGAATTTGCATTTATGTAGAGTTTGCTGAGGCTGATTAATGAATAGAAACTTATTTTTCCTAGCATGATAGCAGAGATTCTGTGTAGGTTATCTCAAAAGGTATGTAAATTAGTCACTTTTCCTCTTATATTTATTAAAAACTAGCATTATCTCTTAAACTATTTAAAAGTTATACAGAATGTTGATTACTATCAGTTTGCTGAGCTGTTATTCTGAGACAACAATCTTTAGAAAGATAGAAATTTGCCTTTGTCTCATATATGCTTTATTTTGTATTTTAATGATGATTAACCAGGTTATAATATTGGATTTTTATCATTTCAAGATACCTGAATCAGGTTGGGTTATATTATAGCTGTTTTTTGATCAAATATAATTTGATTTCTTTCCTTCCTTCCTTCTCATCCATTTTAGAATTTGATTTTTTTGACCATGTTGCCAGAAATAGAATTTGTTTTATATAGTTGACCTTTGAACAATGTAGGCGTTGGGATGCTAACACCCTCACTCTCCCATGCAGTAGAAACTTCATGTGTAACTTTTGACTCACCAAAAACTTAACTACTAACAGCCTCCTGTTGAACAGAAGCCTTGCTTATCACATCAACAGTCAATTAACATATATATATGCATGCTATATGCTTTATATACGATATTCTTACAATAAAGTAAGCTAGAGAAAAGAAAATGCTGTTAAGAAAAATCATAAGGACGAGAAAATACATTTACTATTCCTTAAGTGGAAATGGATTGTTATAAAGGTCTTCATCCTCATCTTCATCTTGAGTAGGCTGAGGAGGAGGAAGGGAAATGGTGGGCGGGGGACAGGGGGGTGGTTGGTCTTTCTGTCCTGAGGTGTCAGAGGACTTGTGCAGTTCAAACCTGTGTTGTTTAAGGGCCCACTGTGTTTGAGAGCACTTAATTGCATTTGCTTAAATGGCAGGATCTAATTTGCTGTTAATGTTCTTCCTGGGCTGGAGAAGTCATGTTTGCTCATTGATCATAACAGCATTCTCTTTGGAAGGTTTTTATTGCTGTTGCAAGGCAAGTTCCCGTTGGCCTTTGCTATTTGTTTTCTGTCTGTCTGCCTGCCTATCTATCTATGAGACAGAGTCTCGCTCAGTCCCCCAGGCTAGAGTGCAGTGACATGATCTTGCCTCACTGCAACCTGTGCCTCCCAGGTTCAAACAATTCTTGTGCCTCAGTCTCCTGAGTAGCTGAGATTACAGGATTGTGCCACCATGCCTGGCTAATTTTGTATTTTTAGTTCTCTACTAAAAATGGGGTTTCGTCATGTTTGCCAGGCTGGTCTCAAACTCCTGGCCTCAAGTAATCTGCCTGCCTCAGCATCCCAAAGTGCTGGAATTATAGGCTTGATCCACCATGCCTGGCCTGGTATTTGTTATCTAGCAATGCAAGCCAAATAGAAAGGTTTAGGAACATTTGCCTAAAAACTTGTCGGCTATACTTTTCCCTTGAATATGCCTCGTAACCTCTTAATGTTGAAGGTACTGTGCCACAGGAAGAATTTCCAATAAAGACTAGTCTTACTTCTGTTCCTGAGTGTTAAGAAGTTATACAGACCTTATTTATGGAAAGCTTGTTTTGGAGAATTCACAAGAAGTGCTATATTGTTAAGTTTTCTAGCATTTAAAAGAATATTTACTAGATTGCTAGATTTAAAGCAATTAGATTGCAACCCCCTTGGCTTTAATAAGACCAGGGATGTTTAGATTATTTATGACTTGCTCACCACAGAAGTAAACTAGAAACTACAATGACACTTGCATTTTTCAATATGAGAATTTACTTGTGCCCAGTATTTTAGCTGCTCAAATGATAGTAAATAATCTCTTTATTGTCCTATTTCTGTTCTTATACCACTGCTGATCTCTTAAATTGCATTTCCAAATACCTGATGGGCAATTTGATGCCCTGTACTTCAGCTCATTATGCCCTAAAATAATAATACCAAGTCATTTTCTTTCCTCTTTTTTTTTTTTTTTTTTTTTTGTGTTTTTTTTTTTTTTTTTTTTTTTTTTTTTTTTTTCTGTTTCCTGTTTTTTGTAATGGGAACTTGAAGCCCTGAGTAATGTTTTTCATCTCTTATTGTGCCCTAGTCCAATCACTGGCCGCATCCTATGATCCATCTTTAAACATTACACCTTTTTCTGTCTTCCCACTGCCTTAGTTCACCCTCTGTAGCTGTATTCTTTTAATACTATCTTGATATCTTTACCTTCAGTACCAATTTAGGTAACATGACAGCTAGATTAGCTTTCTTAAAGGCAATCATCTTAGCACCTTGCTCTGCAGTTGTCAGTGGCTCACCACTGACAGGGAAGTAAATTTACAGTCATTAACCTGGCATTTGCAGTCCTCAAAGAATATATCAGGGTAAATATTCCTAACATGGATCTTGATTTGCACCCTTCCCTGCCTCTGATATCTATCATTCTGTT
>NW_016107873.1:0-64675 GCF_001604975.1 Cebus imitator | reverse complement strand
GGGTTTTACCAAGTTGGCCAGGATGTTCTTGATCTCCTGACCTAGTAATCCACCTGCCTTGGCCTCTCAAAGTGCTGGGATTACAGGTGTGAGCCATCATGCCCAGCCTTTTTGCCAACTTTTTAATGGGATTTTTTTTTTTTTTGAGTCGTTTGAATTCCTTATGTTTTTGGGATATCAGTCCTTGTTAAATAAATAAATTATAGGTATTTTCTCCCCTTCAACATGTTGTCTCTTCACTCTCTTATTTCCTTTGCTGTGTAGAAGCTTTTAAGTTTAATGTAGTTACATTTATCTATTTTTGTGTTAGTTGTCTGTGCCTTTGAGGTCTTAACCATAAAATCTTTGTTTAGACCAATGTCATGAAGTGTTTTTCCGGTATTTTCTTCTAGTGGTTTTTACAGTTTCGGCTCTTATATTTAAGTCTTTAATCCATTTTGAGTTGATTTTTTATATGGTGAAAGATTGGAGCCCATTTTCATTCTTCTGCATATGGACATTCAATTTTCCTGGCACCATTTATTGAAGAGGGTATCCTTTCCTCAGTGTATGTTCTTGACACCATTGTTGACAATCAGTTGGCTGTAAATACATGTATGTATTTCTGGGTTCTCTCTTCTGTTCTGTTGGTTTATGTGTCTGCTTTCATACCTATACAGTGCTGTTTTGTTTACTATAGCCTTGTAATATATTTTGAAATCAGGTAGTATGATGCCTCCATCTTTGTTCATTTTGCTCAGGATTGCTTTGGCTATTCTGGTGGTTTTTTTGGTTCCATATGAATTTTAGGACTTTTTTTTTCTATTTCTGTGAAAAATAACAGTGGTGTTTTGATAAGGAGTAGACTGATTCTGTATATTGCTTTGGGCTATATGTTCATTCTGATTAATACTAATTCTTCTGATACATGAGCATAGTGTATCTTTCCATTTGTTTGTGTCCTCTTTCTTTCACCACTGTTCTGTAGTTTTACTTGTAGAGATCTTTCATCTCTTTGGTTAGATTTATCTGTAGCTTGCTTTCTTTTCTTTTCCCCTCTCTCCCTCCCCCCCTCCCCCCCTTCCCCCCCTTCCTTCCTTCCTTCCTTCCTTTCTCTCTCTCTCTCTCTCTCTCTCTCTCTTTCTTTCTTTCCCTCCCTCCCTCCCTCCCTCCCTCCCTCCCTCCCTTCCTTCCTTCCTTCCTTTCTTTCTTCATAGCTATGATTAATGGGATTATCTTCTTGATTTTTTTCAGCTCTTTTATTACTGGCATATAGAAAAACTGCTGATTTTTGTATATTGATTTTGCATCTTACAACATTACTGAATTTGTTTATTAGCTCTAAGTTATTTGGTAGAGTCTTTCAGTTTTTCTAAATACAAACTAATATAATTTGTTGAAAGGGACAGTGTGATTTTCTCTTTTCCAACTTGGATGCTTTTTATTTCTTTCTCTTCTCAAACTTTTTAATTTTCTTTTCTTTTTTTTTAAGACAGTATCATGCTCTGTTGCCCAGACTGGAGTGCAGTGGTGCAATCTCAGCTCACTGCAACCTCTTCCCCGCTGGGTTTAAGTGATTCTCTTGCCTCAGCCTCCTGAGTAGCTGGGATTATAGACGTGTGCCACCACACCTGGCTGATTTTGTATTTTCAGTGAAGATGGGGTTTCACCATGTTGGTCAGCCTGATCTCGAACTCCTGACTTTGTGATCCTCCCACCTCAGCCTCCCAAAGTGCTGGGATTCCAGGCGTGAGCCACTGTGCCCCACTAAAAGCCAATCGTTTTACCCTTTCAGCCAGTTGCTCTGGTTAGGACTTCCCGTACTATGTTAAATAGGAGTAGTGAAAGTGTTATCCTTGTCTTGTTCCACTTCTTAGAGAAAAGACTTTTAACTTTTCTCAGTGCAATATGTTGTTAGCTGTTGGTTTGTCATATATGGCCTTTTATTATTTTGAGATTTATTCCTTTTATGTCTAGTTTGTTGAGAGTTTGTATCATGAAGGAATGTTGAACTTTATCAAATGCTTTTTTGTGTTAATGAGATGATCATACAGTTTTTGTTTTTCATTCTGTTGATGTGATGTATCATATTAACTAATTTGTATACGTTAAGCCATCCCTGACTCCTTGGTATAAATTCCACTTCATTATGTTGTATTATATTTTTGATGTGCTGTCAAATTCATTTGACTAGTGTTTTCTTGAGCATTTTCCATTTATGTTTATCAGTGATACTGGTTTGTAGTTCTTGCGCAGTTATTTATTTATTTATTTATTTTGGTGGTTGTTTTTGTATACTTACTTGGTTTTGGTATCAAGGTAATGCTGGCCTTGTAGAATGAGTTAGGGAGAATTCCCTTTAATTTTTTGGAATAATTTGAGGAGAATTGTGATTTGCTCTTCTTTTTACGTTTAGTAAAATTTGACAGTGAATCCATCTAATTCTTTTTTGTTGTTGTTGTTGTGAGACTTTTTATTACTGATTCAGTCATGCAACTGGTTATTGATCTATTCATGTTTTCTATTTCTTCCTGATTCAATCTTGATAGGTTATATGTTTCCAAGAATTTACCCATTTTCTCTAGGTTTTCCAGTTTGTGAATTTGTAGTTGCTCATAATAGTTTCTGATGATCCTTTGTATTTCTTTGGTATCAGTTGTATTTTCTCCTTTTTCATTGCTGATTTTGTTTATTTAGGTCTTCTCTTTTCTTGGTTATTCTAGCTAGCGGCTTATCAATTTTGTTTTATCTTTTCAAAAATCAACTTTTTGTTTCATTCATCCTTTGCATTTTTAAAGTCTATTTCATATAGTTCTG
Source organism: Cebus imitator (assembly GCF_001604975.1). Classification (NCBI taxonomy): domain Eukaryota; kingdom Metazoa; phylum Chordata; class Mammalia; order Primates; family Cebidae; genus Cebus; species Cebus imitator. Next base: position 61,879 of record NW_016107873.1, on the reverse strand, counting down.
CTCTGGCAGTTATTATTTCTTTTCTTCTGCTAATTTTGTATTTGGTTTGTTCTTGCTTTTCTGATTCCTTGAGGTATATCATTAGATTGTTTATTTGAAATCTTTCAACTTTTTTGAAGTAGGCCTTTATTGCTATAAAGTTCCCTCTTAGATACTGCTTTTGCAGTATTCCACAGGTTTTGATGTGTTGCATTTCCATTTTCATTTGTTTCAAGAAATTTTTTTATTTTCGTCTTAATTTCTTCTTTGACCTGATGGTGATTCGGGAGCATGTTGTTTAATTTCCATGTATTCACATGGCTTTGAAAGTTCCTCTTGGTATTGATTTATTTTCCTTGGGTCTGAGAATATACTTGAGAGAATTTCAGTGTTTAAAAATATGTTAAGACTTGTTTTTTAGCCTAATATATGTCTGTCATGGATAATGTTACATGTGCTAATGAAAGAAATGTGTATTCTGCAATTGCTAGATAAAATGTTTTATAAATGTCTGCTAGGTCCATTGGTCTGAAGTCCAGTTTAAATCCAGTGTTTGTTGATTTTCTCTCTGGATGATCCGTCTAATGCTTACAGTGGGATTTTGATCTCCCCACTATTGTATTGGAGTTTATCTCTCTTTTTAGATCAAATAATAATTTGCTTTATGAATCTGGGTCGTCCACTGTTGGATGCATATATATTTAGATTTGTTATATCCACTTGCTAGATTGATTCTTTTGTCATTACATATTCACCTTCGTCTTTTTAGTTGTTACTGCAGTTACTGACCTAAAGTTTGTTTTGTATGATACCAGTATACCTACTCCTGCTTGCTTTTCATTTCTGTTGGTGTGGAATATCTTTTTTCAAGTCTTTACTCTCAGTTTACATGTGTCTTTACAGGTAAATTGCATTTCTTATAAGCCACATATAGCTGGATTGTAATGTTTTACCATTTCAGCCAATCTGTATCTTTTAAGTGAAGAATTTAATCTGTTTACAGTCAAGGTTATAATTGATATGCAAGGTTTTGTTCCTGTCATATTGTTATCCAGGCTGTTTGTGTGTTCTTTGTTCGTTTTTCTTTTATTGTCATTGTGGTTTGGTGGTTTTCTGTAGTGTTTCTGTAGAACATTTGAGTTCCTTTTCTTCCTTATTTGTGTGATTACCAGTGAGTTGTATGTTATTGTGTGTCTTCATTGTCATCTGTTTACTCCAGGTTTTGGACTCCCTTTACTGTTTCTTGTACAGCCAGTCTAGTGGTAACGAATTTCCTTAGCTTTTACTTATCTGGGAAATTATTTCTCCTTTATTGGCTGTCAGTTTTGGTTTTTTTTCTTTCAGTGCTTTGAAATATATCATCCCATTCTCTCCTGGCCTATTAGGTTTCTGCTGAAAAATCTGGTGTTCGATGGGGGTTCCTTCATAGGTGACTAGATGCTTTTCTCTTGCTGTTTTTGGAATTCTGTCTTTTGCCTTTGACTTTAGACAGTTTGATTCTAATATGCCATGAAGACCTTTTTTGCATTCTGTCCATTTGGGTGTCTCAGAGTCTCCTGTACCTGGATATCTAAATTGTTTTTGCTAGACTTGGGAAGTTTTTAATTATTATTTTCATAAACACATTTTGTAACCCTTTCATTCTCTCTTCACCTTCAGCCCAATATCAAAAATTTGATTGCTTTGTATATGTGATAAAGGTTTTGCTCATTCCTTTTTCTTTATTTTTGCCTGACTGGATTATTTCAAAAGAGGTGTTATCACATCCTGAGATTCTTTTATTACTTGATCTAGTTTATTGTTGAAGCTTTGGATGTATTTTGTATATTATTCAACGACTTCTTCAGTTCTAGAATTTCTGTTTGGTTCTTTTTCATGATATCTATCACTTTGGTTAATTTCTCATTTATATTCTGAAATTTTTTTTGGCATTGTTTTTTATAATTCTGTTATACCTCACTGAGCTTCTTTAGAATCAATCATTTGAATCCTTTTTCTAGTATTTCATAAATTTATTTTTGATTGGGATCTGTTGCCAGAGAATTATTGTGTTCCTTTGAAAGTGTCATATTTCCTTGCTTTTTCATGTTTCCTGTGTCCTGTTGATATTGTACATCTGGTGTAACAGTCACTTCTTTCAGTTTTTGTTTTTTTGGTTTGTTTTTAGAGACAGAGTCTCACCGTGTTGCCCAGGCTAGAGTGCAGTGGTGCAGTCTCAGCTCACTGCAACCTCTACCTCCTGGGTTCAAGCAGTTCTGTCTCAGCCTCTCGAGTGGCTGAGATTACAGGCACGCTCCTCCACACCCGGCTAATTTTTGTATTTTTAGTAGAGACAGGGTTTCACCATGTTGGCCAGGCTGGTCTTGAACTCTTGACCTCAGGTGATCTGCCTGCCTTGGCCTCCCAGAGTGCTCGGATTAGAGGTGTGAGCCACCATGCCTGGCCCTCTTTCAGTTTTTTCAATTTGCTTTCATATAGGAGAACTTTTTCCTGTAGATGCATCTGTAGTGTTGGTGGGGTAGGACACTTTGGTTTTGATCCTGGATATGTGCAGTAGTATAGTCTCTATGTGATTTCTTCAGCTGTAAACAGCATCAATGATGACTGTGACTTCCTTAGTTTCTTAGGGTACAATTATTGGTGGAAGTTGCGGTGAAGTTTTGCTGGGTACTGGGACCCCAGATAGGTTAGTCTTTGGGTCCTGGTGGTGGGAGCAGTGGGCTGAGCATGTTTGTCCCTGGGCCCCAGGATGACATATGCTGGCACCAGGGTTAGTGCATCAAGGCAAGCTGATTCTTGGGCCTCTTGGTGGCCTAGTTGGATCCCAGTAATGGAAGCAGTGGGTGAGTTCTTGGGCCCCTGGGCAGGTGATATGGCATGGGTGATGACAGTGGCAGTGGCGGGGTGACCTCTAGGTCCCAGGTGGTACATGCTTATGTTGATGGAGGCTGTTATAGGCTGTGCAGGCTGGTCTCTAAGCCTGCAGATGGCATGTGCAAGGAGGTGCTAGCTGTGGTGGTAACAGCCAGGTTGGTATGTCCAAGCTCAGGCCCCTGGGAGGAGTATTCAGGTGCCAGTGTGTTGGACTGGGCTGAGCAATCACCTGGCCCTCAAACTGTGCTATGGCAAAGGCGGAGGGAGTTGAGGCCAGCCATGGTAGGCATGGTAGGCAGGGGTGATCCCCAGGCTACCAGTGGAATGCTCAGGTGGAGGGAGACAGGAGTTGTGGTGATACCCTGCCACTGGGCAGAATGGTACTGCCTCAGTGGCAGGCAGCCTAGCCCAGTGGATGGGGAAGGAATGTACCACCTGTTCTTCAGCCCTGCTACCTTGCTCTTGCCTCGGCCCATGGTACATTAGCTGGCAGTTCCTTGCATCTAAACACCTGGGGCAGCAGCCATGCTTCTCTTGCACTTCAGTCCTCATGCTGCTGGGTTCTAGTACAGTGTGCATTTTGTTGGGGTAGGGCTCTAAAATGACACATTTACTGAAGCTGCTTAGGTCTCAGGGAGCTTATGAAACGCAGTACAAGCTCCCTCCCTGGAGCAGTGCCATCACAGAATCTTTCAGCAGCTCTCTATTTTAGTTTCAGGGCCTGCGAAGGTTGAAGGGTTCTTCTGTGGCTAGGATTGCAGGAGTCCATGGTGGGAATGTGGACTGCTAAGATTCTCTAACCTGAGTCTCTCTCAGCATCCCGGCCCCATAGGCTGCCTCCACTTCCTTTAAGTATTTCTTGTCAGTTTGCTATTGAATTTCAGTGGTCTCTCTTGGATGATCTATTCAGAATGTGATTACTCACGGTCTTGGTTCTTAGTGGAGGAGACGAGTATGAAATGCCTCTAGTCAGCTATCTTCTTTCAATACTTTACATACTTACTATTTTAGTGTATATTTATTTACTCTGGGATGTACCATAAAGATTCTAGTATTAACATTATTTGGCCGATTATTTTAATGATTATATAGTATTGTATGAATAGTATTATATATCGATTTTCCTTTACCTGGTCTTTTACAATTGGGCGTTTAGATTGTTTCCAATATTTTGCTAATTTAAGTAGTGCCGTGATGACTCTTCTGGCACCTACATCTTTATATATATGCAATTATTTTCTCAGGTAAATTCCTAAATATCTGAGTGAAAGAGCTGCATGCTTCAAGCCCCCCCCCTTTTTTTTTTCGGACAGGGTCTTACTCTTTTGCCCAGGCTGGAACGAAGTGGCGTGATCAGCTTACTGCAGCCTTGTACTCCTGGGCTCAACGATCCTCTCACCTCAGACTTTCAAAGTGCTGGGATTACAGTCATGAGCCATGGCACCTTAAAATGATTCCTGGCCTATTTTACGACTTTTAAGGCATATTGAGAAGGTGCCTTGCAGAAAGGTTCTTTAAATATAATTTCCACCAGTGGCACCTGACAACAAATACTATCAGTTGTTTTCCTTGAAGCAGTAGAATCACAGTTTATTTTCAGGAAAATACCTGTTAAATGTCTGAGTCTGAATAATCAGTTTGTTTACTAGTAGCTCTTATAAATGGCCCTTCTTTGTTTTTGTTCATTTTTTTAAAACTTTTATTTTAGGTTCAGGGGTATGTGTGCAGGTTGTTTTATAGGTAAATTCGTGTCATGAGGGTTTTTTATACAGATTATGTCATCACACAGGTTCTAAGCCAGGTACCCAATAGTTATTTCTTCTGCTCCTCTCCCTCCTCCCAACCTCCACCCTCAAGTAGGCCCCAGTGTCTGTTGTTCATTTCTTTGTGCTCAGGAGTTCTCATCATTTTGCTTCCACTTATAAGTGAGAACATGCAGTATTTGGTGTTCTGTTTCCATGTTAGTTTGCTAAGGATAATGGCCTCCAGCTCCATCCACGTTTCCGCAAAATATATGATGTTGTTCTTTTCTGTGACTGCATAGTATTCTATGGTGTATATGTACCACATTTTCTTTATTCCGTCTGTCATTGATGGGCATTTGGGCTGATTCCATGTCTTTCCTATTGTGAATAGTGCTGTAATGAACAGTTGTGTGCATGTGTATTTGTGGTAGGATGATTTATATTGCTCTAGATATATACCCAATAATGGAATGGCTGGGTCTAATGGTAGTTGTGTTTTTAGCTCTTTGAGGAATCACCATATCGCTTTCCACAATGGTTGAACTAATTTACAGTCTCACCAACAGTGTATAAACATCCCCTTTTCTCTGCAACCTTGCCAGCCTCTGTTATTTTTTTGACTTTATATTAATAGCCATTCTAACTGGCGTGACATGGTATCTCACTGTGGTTTTGATTTGCATTTCTCTAATGATCAGTGATACTAAGCCTTTTCCACATTGCTGGTTGGCTGCATTTATGTCTTCTTCTTATTTTATTTATTTATTTTTTGTTTATTTTAAGTTCTAAGGTATATGTGCAGGATGTTCAGATTGTTACATAGGTAAACATGTGGCAAATGGCCTTTCATGAAAAAAGCCCAGTTCCATTTGCAAATCAAACAGTTGTCTAAGTGTTTCATCACAGGGCAGTCATCATACTTCATAGCAGTAGACTTTTTGAGAATTCCCATCTTGTCACACAAAATATAATAAAAATATATACCCAAGGATCAGAATTTAATTAATAATTTTTCTACTTCATGAAGGATATTCTTAAATATTCTTAAATATCTTCATCATGCCCCTTCCCCTGTCGTGGTGGTGAAGAACATAATAATTACTGGTACAATTTGGAGCCACTGCCTTGATTAATGCAAGATACTAGCAGTTTTATCCAGCATTGCTTTTATAGCATCAGAGCAAATGTCAAAACTGAAAAAAGCAAGTAACTTTTTATTAGTATTACCATGAAACAAATTGAGACCTCATGGAGACCTGAAAGGCTGTCAGAATTCTCCACAGGTCCCAACACTTTGATGATACTGTTCTAAACAATCCCTGTCTCTACAGACTTTCTGTCATTCCCTGGTTGACTAATTGAATGTGGTTCTTAGTTTTTAGGTGTGTGTTGAGAGTGGTTTCAGAAAGTTTACTTTTGCTCATACTAAAATGAGAGCATCCTGTGGAGTTAGAGTCATGTTGCTTTTTCATCATTTGTTTTCCATACCAGGTTCATCGTTGGGTCAATTATGAATCCATGCTGAAAGAATGCCTGGTTGGCAGAATGGCAGTTAAACCTGCTGTTCTGAAAGGTAAGTCATGCTGGTGCTAAACCGGCATAGATGTGTGGTTCATATGTGTTTTTTTTTTTTTTTAACTTGGATTTAAGCAACTAGATCTATGAAAATCACTATAGTTTTGTCATTTTCATTGGCCTACTGGTCTAGCCACTCCAAAGGTTTTCCTTCATTTCTTCTCTAGAATCATGTGGTGACTTTCCCTTAAAAGTACAACTGTTTTTTAGAGAAGGTTCAGTGTGAAGAGTACAGCACTTACGGTTGATTTTTAGATTAGTTTTTTTAGAATTTAATTTTTTAATAATGCAATCAAATGATTCAAAAATTAAAAAATATAAAAAGTTATGCACTGAAATTTGTCTTCCCAGCCTTGTCTCCCATTTGCCATGAACCTTCCGACTCTTTGCTCCCTCTTTACAGATAACCCCTATTCTTTCTTTAAACTTTTTCTAAAGTGTAACCCATTTTTTCCCCCTAGCTCTGAGATGGGACTCTAACCTGAGTGGTGTTTGAGGTCGTCTTTTTAATTAATAAGCTTCTTTCAGAAGATTACCTTTTGAAAGTTTTAGACATGGGATTGTAGTAGCAGGAATACTTTGCATAACCCTTGTCTATGAAGAAATGATAGCTGTTTCTTTTGAGTAACTCCTTAACCTTCTTACCAAAATTAGGAATTAATTTCAGCCAGAGCCTTTCACTACTTCATTTAGCGAGTTTTGTAATTCAAGGCTTTATTGACACAGACTTCGATTGGCAGTATCGAAATAGTACAGTCTGAACCCTAGCTCCATGGTCTATTGGCTGTACAATTGCTGGACCAGTTTCTACCTGTGAGCTTCAATTTCCCAATCTGTACAGTGCATGTAAAGGTTAATAAATAAAGATCATTTCTTTTTATTCCTGTTGCTGGAAATCAAGTAAAATATACCTCTGCACTTAGAATGTTGAAGCTATTTTTGACTCCTTTATGTGTCCCTGAAATTATCAGGCATAACAAGCATGTATTATAAGACATGTGTCTTACCATGTGAGATGTTCTGTTTCTGTGAAAAATAAAGTTATGATTATTTATTATTAGGACTAGGTGCAGTGGCACATGCCTGTAATGCCAGCACTTTGGAAGGCTGAGGTGGGAGGATCACTTTAGGCCAAGAGTTCAAGACCAGGCTGGGAAACATCGTGAGAACCTGATTACATAAAAACATTTTTGAAAATTAGCTGGGAGTGGTGCCTGTAGTCTCAGACACTCATGAGGCTGAGACAAGAGGATCACTTGAGTGAGGAGTTCAAGGCTGCATTGAGCTATGGTCACACCACTGCACTCAAGCCTGGGTGACAGAGCAAGACCCTTTCTCTTAAAAATAATAATAATAATAATAATACACATATATATGGTTATTATTATTGACAGGACACATGAGTGGGGTTGTGAATCATTTTGTGCTTCACAACCCGACTGATATTTAAAACCTTTTGGGATCATGAGCGTTTTTTGCTAGGATGAGGCTAGTAGCAGATAGTAATATGAGACAACTTACAAGACATTAGGAAGCAAAGATGAGAATTTTATGAAGCAGAAAATGTTGGTTGTGAGCAATGGGACTTTTGTACCAGTAGAGATTTAAGATACACACACGCACGCACGCACGCACGCACACACTCTGAAAGACCAAATAAGCAGTGGATTGGGGTCAAGTAATAAGTAAAATATTGAAAGATACAGTCAGAACTCCAGGGTCACTAGAACAAGGTGACCACATAAAAGGGACAAGCAGCTAAAGAGAAAGATTTAATGTGTCAGAAATAAGAAATATTGATAATAATTAAAATGAAGTGTTATTTTCACAGTACTTATATACCCTTCACCTGTCGGCAAGGACTGATCATTAGTCTCTGCTGGCTTAAGACTTACCAATAGAGACCATTAGCTGGGATAACCGCATAATTGTCCAAACTAAGACAATGTGAAGAATGAAAGGGTGCTCTATTAGTAATTATGCTAGAACAATAGTGGTAAACATTGACTCTCTGGCACACCAGGGCATGTGTTCACCCTACAATTAGAACCCCTAGATTAACTGGGAACAGAGGTTGAAAACAAAGGATGAAGTGGAAATCAAGGCTGAAAAGAGACTGTTCCTAACATGGGGGTTTGGGGAAATGGTGGATATTCTGAAGAGGAATTTTACACATGGGCTCTTTTTAATACCCAAAGCTTGAAACAGTCTTTTAAATGAGGTGACCTACCACATCCTCCAAAGCAGGGGATCCTGACTTTTTTTAGGCATCCCACAGTTGGACAGCTCTGGGAAGTTAGTTTTCACTTCATCTGATGGATTCTAGTCTGGCAGTGGTAAAACACCTGGGTATCTAGGAAGAAGCCAGAAAAGCTAACAGACTTGAAATATAAAACATAATACAGTTGTATTATTATCAAGCAAAGAATGAGTTGTATTTATCATAATCCTTTGTTTAAAAAGTATTATGGTAGGCCAGGTAGAGTGGCTCACACCTGTAATCACAGCATTTTGGGAAGCTGAGGTGGGTGGATTACCTGAGGTCAGGACTTCAAGACTAGCCTGGCCAATATGGTGAAACCCCGTCTCTACTAAAAATACAAAAAAAATTAGCCGGGCGTGGTAGCAGGAGCCTGTAATCCCAACTACCCAGGAGGCTGAGGCGCGAGAATTGCTTTAATCCCGGCAGAGATGGCAATGAGCTGAGATGGCGCCACTACACTCCAGCCTGGGTGGCAGAGCAAGACTCCATCTCAATTTAAAAAAATAATAAAATAAAATAGTATTGTGGTTTGTATTATGCTTTAAAAAGATGTATTAATAGTGAATGAAAGGATAAATTTTACTTGAAAAGGTAAACTTCAGTTATTGATAATTTATATCTGTGGAATACTTCATTATCTGGTAAAGATGAAAAATGAATGCTCATTCTTTGCCCTTATTCTTTGGCTGTTACTGTAGCTATTTGTCACATGTGGCTATTGAGCACTAGAAATATGCCTAGTGCAAATTCAGACATGCTGTAGATAAAGGGCACAGTGTATTTCAAGAGAAAAAAAAATGTAAAATATCTGATAATCTTTACTTGATTACATGTTAAAATGATAATCTGGATATATTGAGTTAAATAAAAATATACTATTAAATGTAACCTTTTTTTTTTTTTTTTATTTTGTTAATCTGGTTGTTAGGAAATTTAAAATTATACTTGTGGCTTGCATTATAATGTTTAAACAGTGCTGTTTTAGACCATAAGTGTACTTTAAAAAAATTAGTATGCCATATTTTTAAGTGATCATATTTTTCAGTGATATAGTACAGTCTCAGGAACATTTCTTCATAATTTCTCATTGCTTTGTTATAGTTTCTAACACTGTATTTTTAGATTTCACGACCTCTCTGTCTGGCAATAAAGCACTTAGAGTCATACATTAATAGAATACTTAACCGAAGAGGGATTTAGAGCAGTTTAAAAGTGAAGATACTGAGGCTTGTGTGTATTGTATCTTACAAAAGAGTACATAATTATTAAATTGATTGAAGAAACCATAGGTAAACGTTTTGTAAGGCAGAGAATTACCTCATTAATGTTACCTGCTTTTTCATTAATTCATTTTCTTTTAGTATATGCCAGTGGTTCTTAACTGGGGTTGATTTTGCTCTTCAGGGGGACATCTGGTAATGTCTGGAGACATTTTGGTTGTTAGAATGAAAGTAAATGCTACTGGCATTCTAATTGATAGAGATCAGAGATACTGCTAAATATCCTGCATTGCACAGGACAAACTCCCACAACAAAGAATTTTCTGGCCTAAAATGTTAATAGTATTGAAGCAGAGAAAGCATCTTATATGCATTAGTTTTTTATGCTTAAACATGCTGGTATTAGTGGCACATACGTGTCAAGCTGGTACGCACACATTGGACAGCTCTCTGGTTCATCCTAGGCAAACTCTGGCATCTGTAGAGCTGAGGATGGAGATAAACACCAAGACTCATAGCAGGCTGAGACTTTACTTTCAAAGATTTCTTTTACTGTCATAGCACTGTGAGCAAGGACAAGACAACTGTTGAATGAGCTGGCTGTCAGTTGGAAGTTCAACTTTTGTAAAGCCAGGGTTGTTTGATCTATGAGCCTAAGTTTCCTCTTTGGCAAAATGGGGACAGTTTAGGTAGACAAAGCACAAGCTCAGAGACTAACTGGGAGAGGAGAAGGAAGACAGTTACTGGTGGAGACAGGGAAGCTGGGAGTCATTCTGAAGTTGCACTTTACTGGACAGACAAGTTTGCTGTCTCAGCCTGGCTGCCTTAATTTGCACTTTCTGCTGTAGGGTCCATTGTTGTGATTCTTGCCAGAGAGAGTTAAGGAAACGTTAACTCAAAATGGGAAGTAAGAAGACCCTGGTTAGGGGGCCGATGCAGACCTAAACAGGAAGTGTGTCTTGCTGTAGTGGTGTGACTGACTAATGTTTTGTGTTAGCATTTGTTTTGTTTTCATAGAAGAATTTTGAACATGTGTATATTCATGTGCAGGTGATTCCAAATAAAAAAGGAATTGTAATCACTCTGATGATAGGACAGGAATGGAAAATAACTGACACATTGGAGAATTGATTAAAAAAAAGACAAGTGAAGCCAACTTAGGGAGAAAATATAAACTTCTAAAAATACAGCATATGCTGTGATTAAATGAAAAATGGAGGAAAAACTAATAAAGTAAATTAGTACTCTGGTATTTTAAAGCTTTTCAGTCTTTGGATTTTTCAGAATATGTGGGTTTGAACTACTAATTCTTCATTTTAATTCTGCTAATAAACTATTAGAAGTTTGAGAGATGTATAAAATTGAAACATGATTTGAAAGATGATTACAAAGATGAATAGAGGAAACCAAGGTAAAGAAAGTTTAAGTTTTATGAGATTTCAGAAATAGGTATATGACTTTTGAATCAAAAACAAGAACTAGGCCTTGCCAGGTGCGATGGCTTATGCCTGTGATCTCAGCACTTTGGGAGGCCAAGGCAGAAGGATTGCTTGAGCCCAGGAGTTTAAGACTAGCCTGGGCAATATAGTGAGATCCTGTCTCTACAAAAATTTAAAAAGTATATTTAATTTTAAAAAAGAACCAGGCCTAAGTTGTGTTACAAAGAGTTCTGTTTAGAGATATGGAAGAATTTCTAGAGGAAAAATGATTATTAAACACATTATGCAGAACCAAGAAGTCTTCTGGCAAAGCTAAGCAGGCAAGGGAATATAGAACAGTAAATTTAGGACTTCGTGAATAAGATCCCTGGCAACAAGACTGAGGTCATATCTGATGGTGACATAATACCAGCCTTTTGGAATAAGAAAGGGAGATGAGGAATGTAGCTATAAGATAATTGTAAAACCTTCAATTAATGCGCAGCATTTTTTTTTCCCTAGAATTCTTTTCTTCAGGGACTCCTGAAAAATGCCTATACATTTTCAAAAGTTAGCTAAAATACTACTTCTATGGAGTCTTTTCAAATTTCTTCCAGTTGAGACGTTCTTCTTTTGTGCTTCAGTAACACCTTCTGCATACCTCTTTTACAACACTTACCACACACTGTCTTAAAAAGAATGAAGGATATGAACAGACACTTCTCAAAAGAAGACATTTATGCAGCCAACAAACATATGGAAAAAAGCTTATCATCACTGATCATTAGAGAAATGCAAATCAAAACCACAATGAGATGTTATCTTATGCCAGTTAGAATGGTGATCATTAAGAAGTCAGGAAACAACAGATGCTGGAGAGGATATGGAGAAATAGGAACACATTTACACTGTTGGTGGTTGTATAAATTAGTATAATCATATTAGAAGACAGTGTGGCGATTCCTCAAGGATCTAGAACCAGAAATGCCGTTTGACCCAGCAATCCTATTACTGGGTATATACCCAAAGGATTATAAATCATTCTACTGTAAAGACACATGCACATGTATGTTAATTGCAGCACTGTTCACAGTAGCAAAGACTTGGAACCAACCCAAATGCCCATCAATGATAGACTGGATAAAGAAAATGTGGCACATATACAACATCAGTTACTATGCAGCCTTAAAAGATGAGTTCATGTCCTTTGCAGGTACATGGATGAAACTGGAAACCATCATTCTCAGCAAACTAACACAGAAACAGAAAACCAAACACTGCATTTTCTCACTCATAAGTAGAAGCTATACAATGAGAACACATGGACACAGGAAGAGGAACATCACACACCATCGCCTGTTATGGGCGAGGGGTTAGTGGAGGGGTAGCATTAGGAGAAATACCTAATATAGATGATGGGTTGATGGGTGCAGCAAACCACCATGGCACGTGTATACCTATGTAACAAACCTGCACATTCTGCACATGTACCCCAGGACTTAAAGTATAATAACTAAAAAAAAAGAGCGCATCATCCAGGCATGGTGGCTAGCGCCTGTAATCCCAGCACTTTGAGATGCCAAGGCAGACAGATTGCTTGAGCTCAGGAGTTCAAGACCAGCCTGGGCTACATAGTGAAAACCTGCCTCTACAAAAAAAAATTAGCCACTCCTGGTGGTCTGTGCCTGTGGTCCCAGCTACTTGGGAGGCTGAGGCGGGAGAATTGCTTGAGCCCAGGAGGTAGAGGTTGCAGTGAGCCGAGATAGAGCCACTGTACTACATACAGCCTGGGTGACAGAGCAAGGCCCTGTCTCAAAAAAAGAAAGAAAAAAAGAAAAGAAAAAAAGGAGCCTATTGACTTTACTTTTAATTCTGTTTATTGTATTTTTGAATATGTAATGCACTCACATGATTCAAGAAGTGCCCTTACCATAGTTCTGCCTCCCATCTACTGTTTTCCGCTCCTATGCATACACCAAGGACATGTTTTTTGTTGTTGTTGTTGTTGTTGTGACTCTCTCCAAATTATATATGATAAGCAGACTGAATATATTTTCTTATTTTCCTAACTTTGTATCCAAATGGTATCATATTATGTCAATATCCCCTTAATATGATCAATAGATGTTTATTAAAAGAATGAGCATACTGATAAAAGAAAGGTCTTCCTACTAGATCTTTCTTTATCCCTACTAGATCTTTCTTTATTACAGGATATCCTCCTGTGCCTCTGCTCAGCAGAGGTAAACTAGATTTGGGTCGTAATTAAAGATCCTTACCAAGAAAGGGCTGCATGCTGTTAGATCACAGCACCAGCCTTCTAAATGACTCTGACCTCTCCGGAAATAAAGGTTCTTATCAAAGTAAATACAGGTATTGATCGACTTACGACCTATGCATCTTACGACCATTTGACTTTAGGACCACAATCACTAGCCACGACTGCTCTGCGTCTGGCAGCGCAAACGTTGCCCAGCTGGGCATACGACAGTGCGGGACAGTAAACATATATGCTATATCATATCATTATTAGTCATTTTCTTGCCTTTCTTACTAAAATGTGAGTGGTTTATATCCCTATATCTTTAACAATATTAGAACATACTAAGTTTAAATTATATTTGAACAAGATATCCAGATGACATCTTTTATGATGGATGCTGCATATTTGTATCCCATGGAAAGTCACATAAAATTGTGATGATTTACTTTTCTATTTACAATGATAATAAATAAATACCTAGCAACTAGTCCTTTTTAACCCTAAGACTTAACATAGTTCATACTCTTCTGCTTTTCAAAACTCATCATGTGCCGTGGTTTTTTACTTCAAACCGTAGACCACCGTGGTTCAGTGGTCTGTGAATATTCCACAGTTTTACACAAGGCTGCGCCTTTACCACAAGTTAAGGTGGCTTTTTAAAAATGAGATTTGACAAGAATGCTTTCATAATAAGCATTCACGTCAACCCTTACTACTGGAAGTGCAGTGTTTTACTTAAACCTGACGAATGTAAAAATAAGAAACAAAATGGTGTAGAGATGATACAAATGGCATAAAATGAACAAAGAAAATTATGATATATAACAATAATGAAAGAAAGTTATGATAAAATATGACTTAAAGATTTTTGTAACATCATTTCACAGTACTGTACATATAGCCTACTCAACTTACGACCAAATCGTGTTACGACCGGTCTGTCGGAACCAATCGTGGTCGTAAGTCGAGCACTAGCTGTAGTTTAACCAGTGTTATGAGAAGTTACAAATTTGATTGGCTATGAAGCCAACTAAATGATGGACTTAGTTACCAAGAGAAGATATCAGATTTTTTTTCAGGGAGGAAAGTATCTCCTGTGACTAAAATGATTCAGATGTAAGTATGCTTAAGAGTGAAAAACAGTCTCCTCCATTTCTATGACTCAGTTTTTGAAAAGAGTTATAAAAGTAGATTGGGAGAATTTTTAAAGATAATCCAGATTATTTTAGTGGAAGTTCTGTTCATACTAGCACTTCTTGTATTAAAAAAAGACTCGGGGGAAAAAAAAACCTGCTAATTTTGCAGAATCCAGAAAGTTCTGACAGATTCAAATCTATTGATATCAGGCAAAAAGTAATCATATGAGACAATATTTTTTTTCTTAGAAACAAATTACCTGGGATAATTTTAAAATTATTTAAAATTATCTTAGATAAAAATTGTTTTAAATGATAAGTGAGATTTCTTAAACGGTTCACTATATTGTTGACTGAACATATATATCAGTGTACCATAAAAAAAATTTATGTTCTTTGAATTTGTAAGATAAAACAAATAATCACAGCTGTAACAGCAAAGACAGATAAAACTGACTGGATGAAAGTAGGTGACTAAGCAGGGCATCAGTGATCCTTTGCGAACTGTAATGGCCAGATTTGTATCTGCAAGTTGATAAAGCTCATTTTGAAGTATAATTTAAATGGTTTTTAGGCCCACTATTTTTTTAGGAAACGTTAACTCTAGCAATGGATTGCCAAGAAAAATAGGACTATGTTTCAGGAGAGACAAATCTAATTTTGGCTTCGTTGCTGGAGAGCTGTGGATTTCATTCAAGTCCTTTGACCTCTGATTTTCAGCCTTTATTAGGAGATCAGGTGATAATTTGCTGTATATTATTAAAATTCCTTTCAGCTGTAAAATTATTTTGGTAAAATGAGGAAAAGGAAAATGATGGTCATTTGGGCTTCCTTAATGATTATTATTTTGAGATGAATGACTGAAGTAGAATTAATTGTGGAATTTTTGGTGATTAAAAATTGGAACACAAAAATTTGAAAGCTTTGATTTTGAATACGTTTCTTTTTGTATGAAACAAGATGATGTCAGCTTAACAAATGATATCTTTGAATTTGACTACTTGAATATTTTTTGTTAGCTTATCCCTTTTGTTTTTTGAAATTTTGACAACTTGCTGAGGTGTTTATTTTGACTACAGTGGTTACAACACTTGTGGTTATTAGAATATAATATAGCTTTCTGAGTTGACTGCCATCCTGAAATAAAATATCTGTTAATTTTTCTTCCTGAGTTTGTAACACTAATAATTACATGTATACATGCAAAAATCTGAACATATTTTAAACTTGTAATAACGATCATTTTATGCATTGAACTCAGTAAAAGGGAAAGATATATCTTTCTTTGAGTTGTTAATGTGTGTGTTTCATTTATGAAGTGTAATCTAATAAATTCTGGTTAACTTGGACTAATTTAAAATATGATAACCTGGTTGAAACTTGGTGTTTACATATGCTCTGTATAGCAATTAACCAACATATTAGAAAAAGGTGACCAAAGAATTAGAAAAAATCCAAATGAAATGAGAGACAAACATCTGGAGAAATACGGTCTGGCAATCTTCAGAGATGAAACTTGTTTAAAACAAAAGCCATTTTTGTATTAGCCTTATTTCTCTCCTCAGGCCTTAGAAGAAAGCCCTTCAAAAAAGAAGGGCTGTCATCTTGAAATCAGTAATATGGACTGACATTCTCCTTGACATTAAAGTATTTTTATTTGACTTTTTTTCCTAAATTACTATACAGACTATCGTGAGGAGGAAAAGAAAGTCTTAAATGGTAAGTCTATAAATTTATAATAAATGAATGATATTCACATGCTTATGAACAGTATTGCTTCACAGAATGGTCTAGGACATTTAGAATTTTTTTTTTAATGTTAAAGATAGCTTTACTGGCCCAAACTTATGAGTCTTTCATAGGGCTTTATAGGCCCCTTATTCTAGCCATTACTCTTACAATCGTGCTTTCTGTTGTCAACCTAAATATATGTTATCACCCCTCAGCTTGAATACTTGTAGTGATTAGGAGTTTCATCCTCAGAAACAAGACAAAACCAAGTCAGTTTTCTTAGGTGTGAGCTTACCTCCAGTGTTTGCATACACATGTCAAATAATTTATTAATCTATAATTTTCTGAGCTGAGTGGTGCTGTTTTCCTCAACCATTCTGGATGACTTGCAAATAATGACTGATACTTCCTCTACCCCAGAAAAAAGCTTGATGTGATGGTCAACACTGACATAAAATGCATGGTGCTAACTCTGACTGAACTATATTGATGTACACTTAGAAACAGTTTTTCTGTTGTTTGCAAAAGGAAGTTAAAGAAATGCAACTAACAAGCTACATTGCCAGATGAGTTACCTTTTTCTTTGTTAACTGGAAGAAATGGTCTATATTGTAGACTAATTCATGCAATTTATGGTACCTGAAGTTGTTCATTGGATAATATAATACTCCATTAAAAGAAGGACTGATCTTTGGTTTCGCCTGATTATTGACTCTTCTGTGATACTGCAGAAACCACCATTGCTTAATGATTAATTAGTGATGGAGTGGGCATTTCCTTTCCACTGCATATGGCCTCCAGAACCTTTACTTTTCTGTTGCCTTCTTTGGATGCACTGCATTTGACTAATTTCTCAGTTAAAGGTGGCATTAAGTATGGATTACAGCACTCCACAAGTGATGTGGTTAGCCCTGTTACCTCTTGTAACCTGGACCCTGGACCCTATAAGATTGGAACACATCTACATATATATATTTTTAGCTGCCTTTTCCTTTGGGCTTATTTAAGTCTATGCGGTAAGTCTGTATTTGCAAATGTGATCTGCCTGCATTGTATGTTACCATTCCAATAGCTGCTTAAAATACTGAATGGGTTGGACTGCTTTCCTATTCCACTAGAGACCTGATCCCTTCAAATCAGCAGCAGTCAGTCAGTCAGTCAACACTTATGGAAGAAAGAACATTCATTCAGTCCACGTTGCATTACTTATTTTATTTCACTCCACATTCACCCCCTATTTTTTCAACTTATTCAAAATAATAATATGTAACGTTTGGGGTTTTTTGTTGTTGTTTTTAGTTAGTTTTAAATTAAGACACATTCCATGTATTACTATATTATTCTGCTTTAATAAGATATATCTTAATGCTACTATATAGTTTTTTAGAATGTTTAATTATTTTCTCATTTGATCACCCATGAGATTGCAGGGAGTATTTCATTGCTGTTAATAGCTTCAGTTCGAAGAAGAGGAAACAGTGACTTGCATAAGATCAATTTTCTGGTCCTAATTAAGTCATACAAGACCCATATTGACTTAAAATTTATGAATTCTATTGAGAGATTTTTCTTACAGGAATTCTTAGATTTTGATGCATTTGATTTTTATTTATATAAGAGACTTCCAAAAGAGGAATTACATTAATCTCTTAGTGAAATCTTTGAGTGTTTCTTAAATAATTTAATGAAATTATTTTGTCTTGTTCTTACCATTTCAGAAAAAAATACATTTAATTCTTGTCGTCCTCTTTTGTTTTACCTGTAGTTTTGTAGCAGAGCATTCTTCTTTTAGTGGCCACTGCTAATTATTAGTTCAGAACTCTGACATTGTTGTCACATCTCTGAGATTTCCTTTGTTTATCTGAAAATAGTGTTCTGCACAGTTATGTGGGAAGAAAGGGAAGCTGAATGAGTAAGGCCTGGACTCAGGGCATTTGGTCCATCCAGAAAAATATGACTGTTTTACATCTTACTTGCTCTTGAGCTTGTCTTTAAACAAAAGGTTTGTGTCTAAAAAGAATCTTGGAAACCTCTAAACTATCTTGTCCCAAAGGTGTCTCCCAACACTTAAATTTGTGTAAAATACTGTGATTTCTGATTTGGGAACCCAAGATTCAGCAGATATTAACCATTAATTTTTTTCCAGCATACTTTGAGATGGATATAATTCATGCAATGATTTTCAAATGTCATTTAGCAGCAGTACTTCTTTTTTCCAAACTAAATCTTACCATATACAAACAATGCACTCCTATTGTAGGAGGAAAATACTTAATGTTTGCAATATCTTGAGTTAATCCATGTCCCAGAGTTTTCTGAAATGATTTTAAAATCGTAGCTTTAGTGGGCTTTTAAAATGCATCATACACGCAAGAATGCGTACCCACAAGAGTGAGTAAAATGGGGAAAGACAGAAGACTACATGTTGGTGAGGTTGTAGAGCAGCTGGAGCTTCCAAACACTTTTACTGTAGTAAAAGTGTAAATTGGTACAACCACTTTGGAGAGCTGTTGAGTAGTATCTGCTAAAGCACTCTTCCTGCTAACCAGAAATGTAGATATGTGTTCTTTAAGGATGTGCATTTACGGGCCAGATGTGGTGGCTGATGCCTGTAATCCCAGCACTTTGGGAGGCCAGGGTGAGCAGATCACCTGAGATCAGGAGATCAAGACCAGCCTGGCCAGTGTGGTGAAACCCCGTCTCCACTAAAAATACAAAAATTAGCCGGACATGGTAGGGCGTACCTGTAGTCCCAGCTACTCAGGAGTCTGAGGTGGGAGAATCACATGAATCCAGGAGGTGGAGGTTGCCATAAGCCGAGATCGTGTCACTGTACTCCAGCCTGCACAAGAGAGCAAGAGTCAGTCTCAAAAAAAAAAAAAAAAAAGAGAATATACATGTACATTTAAAAGAATATATCAACACTGTGTATAATAGCTCCAAAGTGGAAACAACCTGAATATTCATCAGCAGGAAAATGAATAAATTGTGAACTATTCATATAATGTAATACTACTTAGTTACAAAAAGGACCAAACTACTGATGAATTGAATAGCCTGGATAAAATTTCAGCAAGCCCAGATTTGATCTTTGCTGATTGTCAATCATGCTTGTTTCACATAAGAACTGTAATGTCTAGAATGTTGGACAAAAAGCCAGACTAAAAGAGAACATATGTTATCATTCTGCTTGTATAAAGATCAAACACAGGCAAAACCATGGTGTTGGTAGTCAGAATACATGTTACTCTTGAGGTAGGGATGGTGATTGAAAGGGGGCATGAAGAGAATGCTGACTGCAAGGGTATGTTTCACTTTATCTTGAGCTTTTGGCTAAGATCAAGTGAAAATATATTGAGTAGTACATTTGTGATTTGTATCCTTCTATGAATGTATGTAATATTTCAATAAGAAGTTAATTAAAAAGACAAAAATTAAAAATACTTTGTAGATGAACTATAGCTATTTTTCTTTGTGAAGGCATGCTTCCCAAGAGCCAGGTGACAGATACACTTGCCAAAGAAGGTCCTAATTATCCAAGGTATGCATTGTTATTTAAAATTTTTGAAGTTAAATCAGTTCTATACAAATATGTACACATTTAAAAAATAAAGCAACTCTGGATTTTATTTTTTGCTTATTATTAGTCATGCATCTTTGACACAAGAACTGTAGTGCCTCATTTATTAGATTTTGTTGCAGAATGAGCTGTTCCATAAATGTGAATTTTAAATATAACTAAAGTTTTATGCATTTTAAATACCAGTACTTTAAAAAGCTATTTTAAAATATTTTTCTGAATATAAAAAAAATACATTAATGGTAGAAAACTTAGAAAATATAGAGAAATACAAAAGAAAGTTATAAAATCAGTTGTAATCTCACCATCCTTAGATATATACTATTATTTGTTTTTTCCAGTTTGATTAATATAATACCTACTTCCATATTATTCTATTTTATAATGTTGATATGACAGTATATTCTATGTGCATTTTCCTATGCCATTAAATATTCTATGAAAGCCTTTTTTCTCTGCATTCCCTCATATTACCCTGCCATAATGTATTTAAATATTCTATTTTTTATATCTAGTTCATTTTTATCAATTTTTAATGAAAAATTTTCAAAATATATTGCCCAATAGTTGTCTTAAACAGTTAACAGTAACTTAAGCAATACATGCATGTTTTGTTAATGACACTTAAAATACCTTCAGGTGTGTTCTCTGTAGTTCTCTCTCTTACCCCTTTTCTCCCCACCACCAGTTTATATTATTCTAACAGCAGTATCCTGCTATATTTGTTAAATTATTTCATATACAATTTTAAGTTAGGGACTAAGGAAGCCTCCTATAGATTGGCCTATATGTAGGGTAGTAAGTGCAAAAAGAGTATCAAATTGATCAATAGCTATAACAAAACAGAAGACTTGGTTTCATTTTAAGTTTTACTGTGGATCCATTAAACAACCGTGGTGAATTCATTTCTTCAGTACTAATATATTTGTGATAGGGAAGAGTGAAGATAATAAACATGTACATTTTTTCATGCTCCTTAACAAAATATGTTGTGTTTTGTTTTTGCTCTGATAAAATAAGATTTTAGTAAAGAGATGTGTAGCCTTTATAAAAAGTGTCTTGTTAAGGATACTTTGTTTTTATTCAAGTGGGAATACATGGAAGTATAGATATTTTGAATTTAGAAATAGTTGTCAGCAGTATAATAAAGAATGTAACATGGTAAGACCACTTTTTATTTAGAAAAAAAACTTAACCTAGAGAAATACAGATATGTCTCACTATAAATTTTAAACATTTAATGATTAATATGTGTTAATGCACATGATTGTCAATATAATTATTCATCATTTTCCTTATATTTTACAGCTATGATTGGTTCCAAACAGACTCTTTAGTCACCATTGCCATATATACTAAACAGAAGGTAAATATGTCTTTATCAGAAAAAGAAGTAAATAATAAATGCTAATTTATGTACCAGGTCTTTTTCTAAGCACGTTTTTATATTATTTACTTCTCACTACAATTCTTTGAGGTACATATTATTGTTATCCCTCTCATAGAAAAGATTAAGTAATTCATGCAAAGTCACACACTGAGTGGGCAGATCTGGCATTTGGAACTCAGGCAGTCTGGTTCCAGAGCATATGCTCTTGACGGCCATTGCTATAGCCTCTCAAAAATGAGAGTAGGAAGTATTTTATGTGTTTACCTGTGTGTGTGTATGTGTGTTTGTTTAAAGCATGGATAACAAAAATGAATCTTAGTTAACTTCACCATAAGAACAAATTTTCCGGACATAAGCTGGTATTGGAGAAAGTATTTTGCTGTTGTTTAGTATGTTTAAACCACTAATGGTGTTCAGATGCCCATTAGAAATTGAAGTTAGGGAGATAATTCACTCATCATTGAAACTAAAGTTACAGAGATAATTCATTCACTAAGTATTTATGTAACCTGCTTCATATGGAACATAGTCTTAGATATCAGGGATCTAATGATGGGCCAGATATATAGAGACCTAGCTTTTAAAGAGCTTACAGCCCAGCTGTAAATAAATATGCAGACAGTTTATAATATCTCTAAGCACATCCTCCAGCAACTGTTGAGGTTCCCATACTTTGAGGGATATGTAGATTTAAAGACAAGTTCTGGCAACTAGGAATTTTTGAGAATTCATGCTACTTCTGTAGCGGCAGAACCATGTCTGAACCAGTGGGTTCCTCTGACTCTTGCAGCATGATTTGGCCATTCTGCAGAGTAGACCAGCCTCTGCCTGAAAAAAGCCAAGAGGGCCAGCAGTGCTGCTTATCCTGCTTTCCACTCCCTCTTGATATTGTCTTTTCACACAGCTCAAAACCCAGAGCACAGGCTCTAGGGAGGTCTACTCCCACTGGTAATATCAGTGGGGCATAGAGCATGGATGGCTAAGGGAAAAGGAAAGGAATAATATATTCAGTGAGTAATATAAATAATATATATCTTACACCAAGGCTATGTAGAAATTAGAGACATCTAAAAATATGTTAGTGAATTGATTTTTTTTGTAAGCTGAGGTCAAATGGTTATGTAATTTGCCCAGACCACATTAGTGGAAAGATAAAGATGAAGAACAAATATCTTAGTTCCTAGTCTGATTGTAATTTTCTGGGGGGTGGAGTTACATATTGCTTATTCAAAAAATATTTATTGAGCACTTGCTAGGTGCCAAATAATGTTCTAAAGATAGCCCCTTAACCTTAGAGCTTAGATATTAGTGGATAAGGTAGATATTAAACAGAGACAAATATATGGTAATTACAATTTTGATATGTGTATTGAAGAAATACTGGGTCATAAGAGAGAAAAACAGAAGTAACATTTGTTTAGCTTGGAGGTTCAATAAAGAAGCATCATATGAACGTCCACAGATCACCTTAAAAGTTTAGTTGTAAAAGTTTAGGGGAAATTTTTACTTTCTAATCCTTCTATTTTTGCTTTCTGTTTCAGGATATCAATTTAGACTCAATAATAGTTGATCGTCAGGATGATTCCTTTAGAGCAGAAACAATTATTAAGGATTGTTTATATCTTATACATATTGGTGAGTACTTTATTATTAATGAAAGAGCTCTGATTTTCTTTAAATATGACAATAACTTGGTCTACAGTCCAGGTAACTGTAATATTTTATCTGCCATTATCATTTTGGTTTGTCATTTTTGATCAGTTTTTTTCCTGTAATTTCTTTACACTAATAAAAGTACTAGCAAGTGGTGGTGTGACCTCACCTTTCCAAGTTTAAGTAACTAGATGCAATCAAAATCAATGATATAAAGTATTTGTTGGCCCAGCTTTGTAAAATCTCTCTTACCTGACACCTACAAGCGAGTCTTCCAAGGCCCATTGGTCACATGCTTCTACTGACTGTCCTTCGCTAGATGGCTCATTCCACTGGTCTGTTCCTTGCCAGCTCTGCCGTAGAAAGTCAGTGGGTGCAGCAAAGCAGCCTGGACTACAGATTTGTGTTGTATCCCCCAGCTGTCTGTCCTTCATGGCTAAAGACCAACTTTGTATTTTTTTATCAGGACAGAGAAAACGGTAGTAGAAACCAGGGATCTCTACACTAGCACACTTATTTTAAAAAATTAAATATTCCACAGTTAAAAATACAGAACTTTTGGTTGCTAATATTGCATTGAAAGGACTGAAATAATGCAAAATTTAAATTCCAGATAAACATATGAACACAGTGAAATTTACAGCAGACATTTGTAAGCATATTTCTTACATCACCACCTTCTAGAATATAAGTTCCAAAGGGGCAGGAATTTTTCTGTCTTATTAAATATTGTGTCCATAACACCTAAAGAGTACCTGTCACATGTAGATGCTCAATAATTTTTCTTTTCAATAACTGAATGGATATTCAACTTTGGAGAACAATAAGAAAAGTTAAGCTAGACGCAGGCGCACGCGCGCGTACACACACACACACACACACACACACACACACACACGCTTGCATGCTTCAGGTGCTGCCTCTCCCTAGCCTACTCCTCTCTTGGTTTATAGGATTCCCAGTGTGGAACCATCCACGCTTGGACTAGTGTGGGTTACCCACTTGTGGGCAATTGAGTATTTGCTCTTTAGTTCATAGGGAGAAAAATGAAATGATTGAAAAAATATACATTTAAATAATTCGATTATTTTGTGTACAATTTCTTTGATCTCTCAGAATACTTTTTATTTGTCTTGAGGGATTTGAAATAATTCATAAAAGAGCCATGTAAATGACATATTGTGTTCAAAAACTGTATTAATTGAAGTTCTATTTTAATTAAATAAATTTTTCTATCCTAGGGCTAAGCCGTGAGGTTCAGGAAGATTTTTCTGGTAAGCTACCAAAAACCAGAATTTATTATGTGTGTACATCCATAAACACATACCTACAGAGAGAGAGAGAATAAGAAAAAATGAAAAAATTAGCATTTGTTTTATTTTTCATATGTATGTTTTCATGTTGCAAAAGAAAGATGTGATGCTTTCTCTCTCTTTTTTTTTAACCTTTAAGTTCAGGGATGCATGTGCAGGCTGTGCAGGTTTGTTACATAGGTAAATGTGTGTCATGGGGGTTTGTTGTACAGATAAAAACAAATACATTAATTTTTAAATATATTCCTCTGGTTTCAGGTTTTTGCCTGTTTTATTGTCCCTGTTGTTCCCTTTTTTGTTTATGAGACGGCATCTCACTCTGTCACCCAGGTTGGACTGTAGCAGCGCAATCTTGGCTCACTGCAACCTCTGCCTCCCGGGCTCAAGCGGTCCTCCTGCCTCAGCCTCCTAAGTAGCTGGGATCACAGTGCGCACACCACTACACCTGGCTAATTTTTTTTGTAGAGACAGGGTTTCACCATGTTGCCCAAGCTGGACCCCCTTATTCTTTTGATCTCTTTAAACACTTTTTTTCTCCTTTAAAAAAAATTTTTGTCTGCTTTTTATTCTTCCTTCCTTATATCTGCCCTACTCTTGACATACAGTTTGTAGAAATACACTATATTAGACAGATTTTCTTTCATCTATATACTTAAATGTTTAATGTTGACAGAGCATACTAAATTATGAATATTGCTGCATGTAAACATGCAGCAAGGTTTTACACAGCTGCATGTTACCATATTAACAATAGAAGACTGATTATAGAATGGTGTTTTCTTGTTTTCAAGTACTGTCAGCGTACCTTACACTGGTCCAATGTTTCCCCTTTTCCATATATCATAGTAGATTCTGTAAATTATATAGATTAGGCTCTTTAAAGACAAAGAACATGTTTTTATTTTGGTTAAGCTTCAAATCAGTGCTCATCAAATTGAATTCATTTGACTCATCTATCTTTAAAAGCTGTTAAATTGTCACTGGGTTTTGTGTTTACAGTGAGGGAGAACAGAATGTTGTCTCTGAAGAAAAATATAAAAGCATGTTCAATTCATAAAATTTAAATCAGCTTATGAAAGCATGTGTTTTATTATTATACCCACATATTGTAAACATTTTAATTATTCAAAAAATAAGATAATCTAAAATATTTTTATCAAAAATTTACATGCACTTCATTAGTTTACTGTTTACTAGGAACTCATTCTCATGAAACTATTCTTGTGTTTATTAGGCTCAGGATTAGTCTACTGAATTTACTCATAAGAATCCTTCAAATTCTCACAAAGGAATATTAAAAAAAATGTAATTTGCTTTTGTGGGGGCATTCAATAGCTAATTTGTACATCTCAGCTCTTTTTTTTTTTTTTTAAGCTTTGTATCAGTTAGTTGCCATGGCTATATTTGAGCTTGTTTGAAAACCAGCAATACATAGTAGTTTGGCCCTTAATAAATTAGTTAGAAAGAAGTTAATTTGAATCTGTTAAAAAAATAAATTAAGCATCTGGGCACAGAAACTCATGCCTGTAATCCCAGCACTTGGGAGGCCGAGGCAGGCAGATAACCTGAGGTTGGGAGTTCGAGACCCGGCTGACCAATGTGGAGAAACTCATCCTCTACTAAAAATACAAAACTAGCCTGTAATCCCAGCTACTTGAGAGGTTGAAGCAGGTGAATTGCTTAAACCTGGGAGGCAGCAGTTGCAATGAGCTGAGACTGCTCCATTGCATTCCACCTTGGGCAGCAAGAGCAAAACACTGTCTCAAAAAAAATAAAATAAAATAAAAAATAAATAAAAATAAGCTGTCTTTAATACCATATAAAGCATAAACAATTGTGATTGTGATTGAATATGTAAACAAAATCTTATTTATCCAGCTAATAATCAGTGCCATTCATATTAGATCAGGACACTTGTACTGTGTGAGAAATACTGGTTTTAAAATAAAACCCTGTATTTAGTATTGATGAATACAAATGGAGTTTATCTTCTTTTCAGTGCGGGTTATTGAAAGTGTGGGAAAAATAGAGATTGTTCTAAAGAAAAAAGAGAATACTTCTTGGAACTTTCTTGGCCATCCCCTGGAGAATCATCATTCACTTATTCCAAGGAAAGATACGGGTATGCTGTATTCTTTTATAATGTTAATTTCATATTCATGAAATTGTTGTTAGCTGCATGTGTGTACCAGAGTTTGGAAGGCTACTTTGAAATGAGCTGAAGGGTCCTTGTATCTACTTCTAGGGAGTTTGAAAGGGACATTTTGTCTGTTATCCTGCTTTTTTTTCCCCCATAGAAGTTAAATTTCAGACTCTATCTAATATTTAAGCATAGCAAACTCATTACATAATGATACCTGAATGGTGAAACCCACTTGTGCTTAGACTGTTGATCAACCATTTACTATTTCAGTTCCTCTTTTGTGAAAGACACAAAACTTTAAGTTTATGCTTTGTGTGTCTGATATTTTTCCTGTTAAGGAAGACATGTTTACTATTTTTCTACTTAATTAAAACAGTTTCTCAGTTTACTTCTTATATTAGTGTGCTCTCATGTTGCTATAAAGAAATGCCTGAGACTGGATAATTTATTTAAAAAAGAGGTTTAATTGGCTTATGATTCCACAGGCTGTACAGAAAGCATGGTGCTGACATTTGCTTGGTTTCTGGGGAAGCCTCAGGAAACTTACAATCGTAGCAGAAAGTGAAGGGAAAACAGGCACACCTTACATGGCTAGGGTAAGAGGAGGAGAGAGATGAAGGAGGTGCTGCACACTTTTAAACAACCAGATCTTGTGAGAACTCTGTCAGGAGAACAACACTAAGAGGGTGGTCCTAAACCATTCATGAAGGATCCACCCTTAGGCTCCAGTCACCTCCTACCAGGCTCCACCTCCAACCCTGGGGATTACAAATCAAGGTGAGATTTGGGTGGGGACACAGATCCAAACCATATCTTTTCTAAAAGATGATACCATTCATTTCCTTTCATTTCCAAAAAGCTTTTTACCTAATTTTAACATATATATAGAAAAGGGTACAAAATAGAAGTGCTCTACTTGATACTTTGCAAAGTGAACACATCCTGTATTTTTTCTTTGGAAACTGGTAATATTTGTTCCTTGTTCTAAGTGTTTTGGATTTCACAATGATGTGCCAGAACATGGATCATTTTTCATCATTTATGCTGGGTGTACATTTTTTGTGCTATCTTTTCAATATGGAAACTTATGACCTTCAGGTCTTGGAAATTACTGTTGGTTTTTCTTCTTCCCATGGTCTGTTTAACTTTCTACATATTGAACTTCCTCAACTAGTCTTCTAATTATCTTATCATTTCTCTCTTATTTTCAGTTTCGTCCTTTTGTTCTACTTTCTGGGAGATGTCTTCAGCTGTATCTTCTAGCTCTTCTGTTGAGTTACTCATTTCTACTCATATTTTTAACTTCTATAACTCCTTTGATTTCTTTTCTTTTGTTTTAGCATCTTATTCTTATTAACTTATCTTTTAGAGAATGACTGATAATGTTTTCTTCTCACTGTATAACTTCTGTGTCCTTGAAGTTTGTTGTTTGTTATGGTGTCTTTAATATTAAATGCTTTCTTTGAATGTTTCCTAATCTTTTACTATCTGCTCATATTTCAGGGTGGGACTGTAAAACTAATTGGAAACTGTGCATGTGGGTGTGTCTTGTCAACAGTTATATTCACTATATGGCTGGAACATTTCTTTGGAAAAGTCCAATGCCAAGAGTCCCTAGAGTGAACAATCTTCTACCTTGTACCCAGCATTTCAGAAGCCATGTGGGGAAGAAGGCTGGGCCTAGCTTCTGGTATATCTGTAAGCGTCACTTCATTTCCTTTTTTTTTTTTTTTTTTTTTTTTTTTTTAATGTGATATTAGTGTGCTAGGACTGCAGTAAC
Organism: Cebus imitator; assembly: GCF_001604975.1. Taxonomy (NCBI): domain Eukaryota; kingdom Metazoa; phylum Chordata; class Mammalia; order Primates; family Cebidae; genus Cebus; species Cebus imitator. Next base: position 33,816 of record NW_016107873.1, on the reverse strand, counting down.
AAACCACCACAGACTGAGTGTCTTTTGCAGAGTTGATCTCTTCTGAGACTTCTCCCTTTAGCTTGTAGATGGCCTCCTTTTTCCCTGTTTCTCTATATGGACTTCCTTCTGTGTGTTTGTGTCCTAATGCCCTCTTTTGATAAAAATACCTGTCATGGTCAATTAGAGCCACCTTAATTACCTTTTAAATTAAGACCCTATTTCCAATTATAGTCATATTCTGAGGTGTTGGGAGTTATGACTTTAACATATATGTTTGGTGAGGGGACACGATTCAGTCTATAGCATAGATCCAATCCAAAGACCCTCTCTTTACCCTCTAGAGAGCAGACTTCTTATATTTTGCTGATATGGGAAAGTGTCAGTCATGTGGCTGTACTAAGTAGGGGAGGACATCAGGGGAATGGGAAGACCTATCCAAGCTTCTTAAATGAACTTTTATTGAGAAGGTAATTTTAATTCTACCTTGACTCTGATGCCACAGGTACTTGGTCCTGCTGGTTTCTGAGCCTTAAAGGAATTTTGTATTATAAACATGTTGGCTCTTGGCTTTCTACACTTCTTGCTTACCATTTAGCTATCTTGGGTCTGTTGAGTCATTTACCAGTCTTCTCTCTGCCTTGTCAGCTCCTAAAGTTTGTTGCTTTTGTCTCTGATTTCTATTCTTTCTGTCTGGGCTTATGCCTTAATAAACAACCAAGCACACATACAAAAACCCTCTTTGTTTTTATTTTAGGGAATTCAAAAGGAACTAACTGCATGTATTCAGTCTATCATCTTTAAATATATAGAATTATCATACATATTTTAAATTATTGCATGAGATAGGAAGAATCAAACTTTTTCCCAGTCTTACCGCTCAACTCAGAACACTAAAATGTAAGATTTTTTTCTCACCAACAACCAACTCTACAGCAACTCCAACTGTCTGTCCTACAATTCAACTCAAATCTGATGCATCCTGGAGTTCAGGGTAGACTCCACAGGTCAAAGGCTTAATCCCACAAGACTGCCCCCTACTTCACACACCAGTTGCAAATTCCAGGTTGTGACCTATGCTTCTGACCAGCCACCTATAAATCAGGGTTATCACAACCTCCTTCTTGGATTCAAAAATTTGCTAGGATGGCTCACAAAACTCTGGGAGACATTTAAGTTTATCAATTTATTATAAAGGATAAAGGATACAGATAAATAGTTGGATGGAAGAAATGCATAGGGGGCAAACTATGTGAAGAGGGGTGCCAAGCTTCCATGACCTCAGTGATTGCATCACCCTCCAAACACCTTCATGTGTTCAGCTTTCCACAAGCTCTTCAAACCATGTCTTTTTAGGTTTTTATGGGGGCTTTATTATGTATGTGTGATTGATTACATCATTGACCATTGGTGAGCAGCTCAACTTTCAGCCTCTCCTGTCCCCGGATGTCTGGGAAAGGGGCTTTGGGTTCCAATCCTCTGATCACATGGTTGGTTTCCCAGGCAGCCAGCTCCCATCTTGAGGCTTTCCAGGAGCCTACCAGGAGTCTACCCATTAAGACAAAAGATGCTCCTAGCTCCCAGGAAATTTCAGGGATTTAGGAGTTGCATTTAAGGCTCTCATAGTACTTAGGAAATTACAAAAAGTTTTAAGAGCTCAATGTCAGGAACCAGGGTTGAAGACCCAAATATTAGAACAGAAGATTATTGTAGTGCCTCTGTTTACAAGGATTTTAGGAGTTCTATGTCAGGAACCAGGTGCATAGACCAGTAAGTATTTCTTTTTAATTCACAATTATGAAAATATATTTGTAGACAGTTTTCAGAAAAGTTTGAGGCAGCCTTATTTTGAGTACACATTGTGTGTGGAAGACTATTTTAGGCACTGTGGAATGAAACAGCATGAAAACTTTAGTTTCCCAAGTGGAAGACAGAACATAAGCAAACATGAGATTGAAGAATACTTTTATAAGGAAACAGCCCAACAAGGACAAGTTATACGATACAAACTAAACATGTTTTGTGGTAGCCCCAAGTGAATAGACACAGATGGTCTGGAATGACTGCCTCAAAGAAGTGAATTTGAAGTAGTATTTTCAAAGTGAGGTTCATGGCTTTTAGAAAAAAAGCCCCCAAAAAATATGTGGGACTTTCTAGGTAGAGCTACAGATCATTACTGGTTGCATATTGTGCCAGGCATTTTGCTGAGTGGAGGGAGAGAAAAATGTAAGTAGCATATAGGAAAGTTCAAATGCGTTCATTTTACCAGAGCAAGAGGTCTGAATTTGTTGGTATTAGGTAGGGAGAGAGGACATAGAGAAATAATAGTGTGATATCGCAGATCAGAAAAGAATGGAATAGGGACAATGCAAATGAAAAGAGATATTTTTTGAGTGAAATATGTTTCCCTGAAATTATCTGACTTATCTAGTGACTGAAAACTCATAGCAAACCAGGTAAAAGCTAAGTCCAAGAAATAAATGATACTGAGAACCAAGGCTGACTTCCACTTGGAATTACTAGTTAGAACGACCGTCATTCAAATATTCTCTGTAATTTCTTGAGGCTCTTCATTCATTCTTTTATTTCTGCTGTAAATTTTTTCTTGAATTCTGAACCACCATTTAAAAAAAGAAAGGTTTAGCTTTCTTGGTTGAAATTGGAACTATAATGTATTTTTCAGTGAAGGAACTTTTCCACTTTGGAAAATGACTTGGAGTTTAGGAGATATTTTTAGTTCACTGCATTAGCAAAGATAATTTCATCTTTCTCCTTTCTTCTCCTTAAATCATGTCAAAAACTGTAGGTTATTTTATTCACCAGAGAAGCCAAATGCTTACATCAGCAATGTATTATAATTAACTTGCTTTGAGTAGCCTCAAAGATTTATAGCCAATCATGTGGTTCCTAGATTTTCAATATGTACTACTGTAATTATTGACTTTATGATAATAGCATGCTGGCTCCATCTTACTAGTTTCTTAGCTAAAATAATTTGTTTGAAAACAAGCATATAAGTTGAAAAAATTTTAATATAATGTTTTCTCATGTCAAATCTAGAATATACTTACATTAAGGATTCATATATAGTGAAGAACATCAATCAGAGAAGATAAACTTTCATTTTTACCTTCAATCTGAATGCAGTAGGTCAATACTTTAAAGTGTATGAATTGAACCAATATAATTTATAAGTGTGATAGTTCAAATTAATTTTTTTCTTTCTGGAAATGAAGATTATGAGTGAGTTACTGTGGGGTGTGTGTGGGAGAAAGAGGCAGGAGAGAGAAAGAGATGGCTGAGGAACTTCTCTATTAAGGGTCAGAAATCGGTAAATAATTGAATTGCCATTTCTACATCTAAGGTAACATTAGCATTTTATCTTAATTGATATTGCCTTTAATATGGAGACTTGGATCACCAAACAAAGCTAGTTTTAAAGATTTGGCAACAAATAACCCAGTCAATTAGTCTTAGGAAAGAAGATTCTAAAAAAAATAAATTGTGTCACATTTTTGATATGTCATCAGCCACTTACAGGCATATGTTGGAGATATTGAAGGTTGGGTTCCAGACCATCGCCATAGAATATCGCCATAAAGCAAGTCACGCAATTTTTTTGGTTTCCCAGTGTATGTAAAAGTTACATTTACATTGTGCATTATTAAGTGCAATAGCATTATGTCTAAAAAACAACTTAAACATTTTAATTAAAAAATAATATATTGCTAAAAAATGCTAACAATCATCTGAGTCTTCAGTGAATCATAATCTTTTTGCTAGTGGAGAGTCCTGCTCAATGTTGATGGTTGCTGATTGATCAGGGTAGTGGTTGCTGAAAGTTGGGGTGGCTGTGGCAATTTCTTATGAAAAAATGAAGTTTGCCACATCAATTGACCATTCCTTTTACAAAAGATTTCTCTGATAGCGTTTTATCCACAGTAGAACTGCTTTCAAAATTGGAGTCAGTCCTCTCAAACTCTGTTCCTGTTTTGTCAACGGAGTTTATGTAACATTTTAAATTCTCTGTTGTCATTTCAACAACATTCACAGCATCTTTACCAGGAGTAGATTCCATCTCAAGAACACACTTTCTTTGTTCATCCCTAAGAAGCAACTCCTCATCTGTTCAAGTTTTATCATGACATTCCAGCAATCCAGTTACATCTTCAGGCTCCACTTCTAATTCTAATTCTTTTCCTATATTTCCACCACATCTTCAGTGACTTCCTTCACTGAAGTCTTGAACCCTTCAAAGCCATCCATAAGAGTTGGAATCACCTTCCAAATTTCTGTTAATATTGCTATTTTGATTGCCTCCCATAAATCTCAAATGTTTTTAATGGCATCTGGAATGGTGAGTCTTCTATATTTGAAGCCCACTGTTGAGACTTACTATATGGAAAGAAAGATTCCTTTCAAATTATTACCATTCATTGACAATGCACCTAGTTACCCAAGAACTCTGGTAGAGATACGTGTCATGAAGGTGGCTTCTTTCCTTAAACCTCGTAGATCAGCCTCTTCTAGCTTTCAACTTTTCTTCTGCAACTTTCTCACTTCTCTTAGCTCTTCTAGAATTGAAGAGTTAGGACCTTGCTCTGGATCAGGTTTTTGGCTTAAGGCAATGTTCTGGCTAGTTTCATCTGCAGACCACTCAGACTTTCTGCATATCACCAATAAGGCTATTTCACTTTTTTATGTGATTCATGTCCTCACTAAAGTAGCACTTTTAATTTCCTTCAAGAGCGTTTCCATTGCATCCATAACTTGGCTACAGTGATTGGCTACTACTGATAATTACTAACCATGTTCTCAAACTTTCTAAACAAGGCCTACTGAGTTGGGCAGGAAACCCTAATAGTTTCATACTCCATCCCACATCTTTTCTGGCTTCCCTGAGATGTTGGACAAGCTTTTTAACCTCTATAAGCTTCTGTTTCCAGCAGGGAAAATAAGAGCAAGTGCTTTAAAAGTGTACTAAGTGCAAGAAAGAGAAGCCAGTTGAAGGCAGTGGGAACTCCTAGTCCAGTCTTCTCTTTCTCTTCTGTCTTCCGTTAAAGAGTTTGCCTGTGTTTTCTATTTTTGCCTTGTGAAATTCTGTTTTTTAGAAAGGAAAGTACAGTTTTTTTTAACATTAAGAAAAGAGCATGTCCAAATAGTCATGTTATCCTCAGTGTTTCCACCTTACCCTGAGTATCTCAGTATTAATTGTATGTGTTTAATTCAAATAGATTAGGCATTTAGGACAGTAATATTTCTGTCTTATGTTTCTGTTTTACTGTCTTTATTTTCAGTTTCTCATTTCTCTTATAATTATCTGTGCTTAGAAAGGCAAAAACCCAACCGTTAAATAATGGCATTGTGCAGACTGAAGTAGTCAGTGCCATCTGCTTTATACTTTTTTTTCTCATATGCTGCAGTTCCCATCTGTCTGAGCTATCTTTCTCCTTGATGCAATTGAACCATGAAAACGTCCTTAAATCTTTGTTAAAACTCTTAGAACCTATAGTTAGGATGCTCTTTTGAAATTATGGGTAAAATATTGAAATTATCTCAGTAATGTTAAATAACAAGAATGCTGTGTCAACTCTCTAACAAGGAAAGTCAGTAAATCACTGTAACCCAGGATTTCCTTGTGTTTTAAATATGGTTGTAGAGTTGCATACTTACTATAGCAAACTTTTCTAGCAAATACTAGAGTAGAAATTGTCAATCCAGAAGGTGAGCATTTTCATCCAGTTGTAAAGTTATCAAGATGATATGCACTAGATTTTATTAGAGGAAAACACTATGGCCCTTAGACCTGGGCAAGAGGGGCACCTTCACTGGGTTCCACACATGGAGAGCCCTATGTGACTATCTCCAGCTACTCCCCTCCCACAAGATGAGGAGTATTGCAAGGCCATGAAGTATCCACCTGGAGCTCATTCTGTTTCTTTCAACTTCACACTCCAGGTATCTAGAGTGTGGAATTCCCTGCCCAAATGATCCCAAATCTACTTCTATCCAAGGAGTGGCCAGGGCTGTTTATGTGGAAAGCTAGTGCATGAGCTTGAGCCTGTGGGTTAATGTGTCCATACCCATTTGAGCCCCTCGTCATTGTCAGAGAGCCAAGAACAAGAAGACAAGGTAGGCAGGCAGTGGGAGTTCAGGTCTCTCATTCCTCTCTCATCTTGCTGATACTCTGAGGAGTTTAAGAATCCTGAATTTGAACCTAGCCTTCTAGGACCCTGTGAAAGTATATATTTCAAGATAGAGCATAGAACATACTTTGACAATTATTTGTCAGATTTATAACTGTCAAGTATTTATAGGTATATAGTATGTGGGTCTCTAGTTGTATTCTTACTGTGGGATGTAGAAAGGGTCTGGAAAAAGAAATAAAGAGATCATTTGCACCTTCATTTCTCCTTGTGCATGGGCCTATGTCTTTTGACCCTTTAGTTAGTCCAGTACTTGTTAGGCCTTCCAGGATAACTTTAGAGTGGGCTCTTAGCCATAATCTGGTACAAGCCTGTGCCCTGGCACTAGAGTGAGATGACCTCTAGTGGCACTCCAAGGTCTTTGCATGAAATGATGTACTTGAAGCTTATGTACTTACTGCTACCATGATAGCAGGTGGAAAATTGAGTAACTGATCTGTGGGGAGCAAAAGGGAAAAGGGAAGTTGGATTCACATGTGGCTAAAATGTTTTCTTAAGATTATATGTGAATTTCAGTTTCCCACTAAGCACTGATTATTAGCTGTGGGACCTTCATTTTCTAAGATCTGGAGAAAATATTTCTGCACCTACTTGAATATTTTTGGGTTAAAAAAGAGAGAATAACTAGAATAAGAAATGTGGTATCAGGGTTCATTCCTTTACATCTATGTAAATACTATTTAAGGAGAGAGGAAATAAAAAGTTAATATCTTCACATTACTCTGATATGCAGTTTATGTTCAAAGAGAATTTACAAGTGAAACTCTTAATTCTTTCAGAACTTCTATAATTCTTCTAATTCGAATGGTATTATTTACTCTGTATACAAACAATATTTTCTGAGCTTGGGATATTAATTTCAAATTTTTCTAGTATTTATTGAAATATTTGATTCCTTTTATCTACTTGTATATTAGTACCATAGTCCTAATCCTAGCATCTGAAGCTTTTCACTTGAATTAATTTTCCAGATACCAAAATCTACACCTTCCAGCATAGAAGTTTTTGTTTCAATCATTTTTAAAATGTTCTCTGATCATATCTGTAATGCATACATAGAAGCATAGAGACACAAGAATGTATATTTTTCTTGCCTTTGTCAAAGAGATCTTCTAAAATTGTTTAATAGTACTATTATTGTTAAACCTTAAAGGCTTTAGTTTCAGGACTTTTCCATTGTGTAAGAAAAGACTTGAGAATGTACAGTGGCTCACAACTATAATCTTAGCACTTTGGGAAGCCGAGCCAGGTGGATTGCTTGAGTCCAGGAATTTGACACCAGCCTGGGAGACATGGTGAAACCCTATGTCTTTAAAAAAAAAAAAAAAAAAAAAAAAAAAAAAAAAAAAAAAAAAAAAAAAAAAAAAAAAAAAAAAAAAAAGACTTTAGAATGTAAATTTATTCATTATCAAATAAAATTAGGTTATTTTTTAGAACATAATGGTTTAATATGCTAATAACAGATATGAGGGAATAACACTCATAAAGTTCATGTTTCAAATTATAGAAGTATTTACAGGTCTTGGACAACAAATATCTTAGGAAATAAAATGGAAAATTTAATCTTATTGATGAATTTTTAAAATGTGTAGGCATTTTAGTGAAATTGAAGCTTTCTAGAAAACAAAAGCTGAGTGTATGCTTTCTCTTAGTGGTTTAGTATTACCTCTTATTAATTTATGTATCGGTAAGAGAAAATGAATCACTTTTTAGGTTTGTACTACAGAAAATGCCAGTTAATTTCCAAGGAAGATGTTACTCATGATACGAGGCTTTTCTGTTTGATGCTGCCACCAAGCACTCATCTTCAAGTGCCCATTGGGCAACATGTTTACCTCAAGCTATCTATTACAGGTAAGGTAAATAGAGGCTTTGGGACATGTTTTCCTCTTTTATAAGCAGTTCAAAATCAGTACTATTCTCCCTAGAAAAGAACCATTTAAGTTATTAATAAGTGTTTCCAGGCAGCTAGATTTAGTGAGAGTCAGAATCTAGGTTTGTGACTGGAACATGTCCTACATGTTGGAACTATAGCTGTACCACATTATCGTATGGAACAAAGATATTGCCAGTAGTTTAGAGAGATGGTTCCACCAGCATTGTAATTTCCTACTAACAAAACCCTAAAGGAAAGAGATGAGAGATTGCGCAAACAGTCCTCCATGAAGACAACTACTAGAAGCTCATACTGGCATCTTTTAGTAGCTACTTAGGATTGTATCATTTATGAAGTTGAATCTATAAAATTTAAAATGAGTGAATGATGAGAAATGATTTTATTATATGTGCTACCAGTATAAGAAGCTCTATAAATGTATAAATATGAATTCTTACCTCACTTGTTTTGAATACCCTTCTTATTGATGCCCAACATTTTCTTGGCCTTTTGAAGCTGCAAACAGTAAATTTCTCCTGTCAGCTGTAGTATCTCCAGAAATGAGTCTAAAATGTTACTAGCTGGGTCTTTGTAGATACGATATATTATGATGGGGCACTATTAAGGTTTTCTCTTTTTCATCACTAATGCCAGATTACCTAATTCAAGAGCTGGTATCTTCTCCAGTTATTGCCACTGCATTTTAATTTATATATGTATTATGTAATTTTATGAGCCAAGCATAAAATTTTGGTCTTTTAAACAGTGGTGATTCTTCTCTTTGGAATTTGGCTACCTAAAAATATAAAATGAATTCTTACTTATTTTGCTTTTTAAGAAAATAATATATTTGGCTGGGCTCAGTGGCTCACTCCTGTAATCCCAACACTTTGGGAAGTTGAGGCGAGAGGATCACCTGAGGTTAGGAGGAGTTCAAGACCAGCCTGGCCAACATGGTGAAACCCCATCTCCACAAAAATAACAAAATTAGCCAGGCATGATGGCAGGTGCCTGTAATCCCAGCTACTTGGGAGGCTGAGGTGGGAGAATTGCTTGAACCCAAGAGGCGGTGGTTGCAGTGAGCCAAGATCATGCCATTGTACTCCATTGTGGGTGACAGAATGAGACTCCATCTCAAAAAAAAAAAAGAAAAAGAAATCAATATATTCTTAGAAGTAGCTGGATTAACATTCTTTTTATTCAGTTACCAAAGTAATATATAATGCATTAAAATATTAAAACCATTTAAAGTACATAAAGTAAAAAGTGAAATTTCTTCTTTTTTGTCCTCCAAATGATCCCATTGGTCATCAGTTTCCATTTTAAAAAATTTGGTGTATAATCAAAATTGTTAGGTAAATACTTTTTTTTTTTTTACATCTCCATGGTAAACTTTTGATGCCATTTTTGTTGTGGCCCATTACAAAGTTTATTTGCTGATGGAATAGATGATTGTCTAAAATTATTACCATGTATTTCTATTAGATTAGACTAAACATAATAAAAACAGATCATTTACATTATGGGTACAATATTGATTGGTAAAAATTATTTCAGCACATTAGACTTGGGGTATATATACATATATATACTATATACATATAGAATAATCATTAGAATTATATACCCATTAGATATATAGTTTTAAATATATACTGATAGTATCAGGAAATTTGTATGTTTCATCTTCATTAAGAGATTTTTTTGAATTTTAGAATTTAATTTTTTGTTACGATTTTTTTTTTCTAGGTACAGAAATAGTAAAGCCATATACACCTGTATCTGGTTCCTTATTCTCAGAGTTCAAGGAACCAGTTCTTCCCAACAATAAATACGTCTACTTTTTGATAAAAATCTATCCCACTGGACTCTTCACACCAGAGCTTGATCGTCTTCAGATTGGTTAGTGTTTTTACATTTTTTTAAACCTCATTTGTGCTGTAGGTTGGATCAAATTGCTCTCTAGTTATCTCCACGTAGGAGCCTATCAAATATCTTTAACTCAACATGTCTGCAACCAAGGTTATCTTCTCTTTGTCCCGCCCAGCATGCCCATACACCATATTCCTTGTTTTTATTACTTGCATCATCACTGTTCATCTTGATCCCCTCTGGAGACTCTTGATTCTTCCCACTTTCTCTCTCCCAGTCCAGTCAGCCACTAAGTCCTGTTGAGGCTACATCTCAGTGACTTTTTCAGCTACCTCTTTTGCCACTCTATATAGTAAGCCTTCATCATTTCTTTGTTGGCTTCTAACCATTTTGTCACAATTGAGCCTAGCTGCTTTGCAGCTTTGAAACCTCTGATGGGTCCCCATTACCTATACTGCATGGCCTATGTAAACTTTGATAATCTCTCTAGCTTCATCTCTTGCTATACAAAAATACTTGTGCTACTCACAGTTTCACAGATTCGTTATCCTCATACACAGGTATATGCAGTTTCCACACCCAAGATGCCCATCAACCCCTTATCAAGCGCTTTTTTAAAAAGACTCAACATCTGCTGGGTGCGGTGGCTCATGCCTGTAATCCCAACACTTTGGGAGGCCAAGGTGGGCAGATCACTTGAGGTCGAGAGTTCAAGACTAGCCTGGCCAACATGGGGAAAACCTCATTTCTACTAAAAATACAAAAATTAACTGGGCCTGGTGGCAAGCACCTATAGTCCCAGCTATTTGGGAGGCTGAGCCAGAATTGCTTAAATCCAGGAGGCAGAGGTTGCAGTGAGCCAAGATCACACCACTGCACTCCAGCCTGGGCAGAGCAAGACTCGGTCTCAGAACATAATAATGGTAAAAATAAAAATAAAAAGAATCAAGCATAATATCACTTTATGGAGCCCTCCTCCTCCCCTGAAACCCCCAATAACTAACAGTTTGTTCATAGCTCTATTATAAGAGTAAATATATTCCTTCATTACAAGACTTTGAGTTTAAGAGCAGAAATGGCCTTACTTATCTTTATATTTTCAACGCCTGGCAAGGCAGTTGGTACATAATAAGCTGTCAGTAAATGTACTTTGTTTTTTTGTTTGTTTATTTTGTTTTTGAGACTGCTCAGCCACCCAGGCTGGAGTGCAGTGGCTTGATCTCAGCTCACTGCAACCTCTGTCTCCTGGGTTCAAGTGATTCTCCTGCCTCAGCCTCCCAAGTAGCCAGGACTATAGGCACACACTACCATGCCAGCTAATATTTGTATTTTTAGTAGAGATGAGGTTTAACTATGTTGGCCAGGCTGGTCTTAAACTCCTAATCTTAGGTGGTTGGCCCGCCTCAGCCTCTCAAAGTGCTGGGATCACAGGTCTGAGCCACCATGCCCAGCCAGTAAATGTACTTTGAAAGAATGAATACAGAACTATAATGAAATCTATTAAGATTTAAAAACCTCTTTTCTTGCTTCTGTTCCCAAGGTGTCTTTTACTCCTTTTTCTGTATTTTCTTTTCTCTTTCCGTGGAAAGTATTTCTCTTTCCAAGGCAGCATTAGCAGTATATAGGGGTACAGTGAAGTGGATCACTAAAATTTGGAAGTCAACAAAATTACATTACTTTCTGAAATGTATTAATAGATATGATTTTGCTGATTTTATCTACTTCACATAGTAGATATGATTAGTCATCCTTGATTACATAAACCAAAATATTGTATATGAATTTGAACCTGAAGTATTTTGGAGTACCTACAAATCTAGTGAGCAGATAACTATCACCTTCTGAAAGAAGGACTGACACATGATTGTAATACAATGAGTGGAAACTTAAGGAATGGTATTATAGCCTATTTACAGAGATTTTTGTGAACATAGCAGGGTGGACAGTTGTCCTAGAGTTTAGAAAGTGAAAGCAACTTAGAGAGTTGTACACTAAATGAATGACCCCATACAATTATCCATCTCTTTATTTCAATCCCATGTTCACTAAGCAACATGATTTTACATGATTAATTTGGCTTTTCAAGTGTCCTGATACTGGAAACAAGATATCCCTAATGGGACATGTTCAAGTCACTAGATACATGTAACCCCAGCTATAAATCAAAATATATTGCCATTCTGGCATGTGTGCTATAACCTCTTCTGAATTTGATTAGCATCAGTTATCGTACCAGAGTCTAATCAATTTTGTTAACATTGGAAAGACTAGGCTGTGGGTAAAAGTTACCAAGTTAATACTGTCCTCTGATACTTCTTTAGTAAACAACTATCTGGCTTTTTCCTAAGGACACTCTGATCTTACAGTCTTTTACAAATTATAACAAGAAGATTCTATTATTTTCAAATACTTATTTCATCAGTTACTGCAAGATTCTTACTATCCTGCAATGGAAAACAAAGAAAAAGTTATAAGCACCCAAGCATTTTAAAATAGGATAAATCATTTATAGACAGATTTATTTTTCATTTTAAGATTACATTTCAAGTTTGTTAATCTAGTTGTAAAGGTGGTTTTCTTATATGAATGGTACATGGTGATTATATCAACTGGACTGTAGAAAATGGGCACTGATTTCTCTACTGTGTTGATTCTAGATTGGAAAGTGGCATGCTCCAAGTACAGTTGACTGCATTTCTGATCTTGCTTTGTTTTTATGGGAATTAAAATCAGAACAGCCCTTCTAAATTAATGGGTCTTTTTAAAAATTTGGTAGAAGAGAAGTTGATGTGTTTGTCAACATAAGTTTTTAGAATATATTTCTATTTCAATTTTCTCTCCTACTAACCTTTTACTATGGTTAAGAATCATATGTAAATAGTGAATATCTATTCTTTGTTCTTTACCATGCAAGACAGATATATATGTACTCTGCTTTTAAAGTACTTAAAATTTAGTTTAGCAATCAATCATTTATTGATAATTTGTGGATAAGTACTTTGCAGTAGTTTGTAAATTTCAGACTTCAGATGGTTTGGGAAAATAGTGGTGGGAAATTACATCATAAAACCTCATTATTAGTTTGATTATAATGATATAATTCAGATGTACTTGGGGGCCTAACGAGTATCCTTAAGACTACTTAAAGACTGATACATAGTTTGCACGTTAAGTTTGTATATTGTTACTCCTCAGTGTTGTAAATTCAGGTAATTTTGGCTTCTTAGTTTCTCTGCTGGGTTTTTTGTTTTGTTTTTGTTTTTTTCTGATGTAGTTTATATTTCATTGTTTAGGAGATTTTGTTTCTATGAGCAGTCCTGAGGGCACTTTTAAAATATCCGAATTTCAAGAATTAGAGGATCTCTTTTTGTTGGCAGCTGGAACAGGCTTCACACCAATGGTTAAAATACTGAATTATGCTTTGACAGGTATACCCACTCTCAGGTATGTAATTTTGTCTCTAATTTTCCTTTTTGAGGCTGTTATATTAGTATAAGTTATTCTAAACTGATTACTCGCTGGATCTTAATAGACATATTCCCATTTCCTCATTCATCATTTCTTACTTTCCCTCCTCTAATCCTAGCTATTTAACTAGGTTCTTTTATCTCATTTCAGTGTTTGATGATTGTAGTTACCTACTGGGCACTAAAACATTCACACTGGTTCACTTTAGACTTTCCATTTCTCATATTTTAAATGTAATTAATTAGTTCTTTCTGAGTTTTTTTTTTTCTTTTAAGGAAAGTGAAGCTGATGTTCTTCAATAAAACAGAGGATGATATAATTTGGAGAAGCCAATTGGAGAAATTAGCATTTAAAGATAAAAGGTATTAAACTGTTATTAACTCTGCATTTAGTTATTTATGAAGTAAGTCTAGGCCTGGGGACTAGGGGAGGGACAGTGTGGGGTGGGGAGTTTGGGAGGGTTAACATGGGGAGAAATGCCAGATACAGGTGACAGGGATAGAGGCAACAAACTACATTGTCATATATGTACCTATGCAACAATTCTTCATGTTTTGCACATGTACCCCAGAACCTAAAGTGCAATAAAATTTAATTTAATTTAATTTAAAAGTCTAGGACTTATCTTCTCTGGTTGGAGTTTTGATTGGCCAGGAAGCTCCTTCAAAGAAAAAAAATAAACCCAATAATTCTCTAACTGTAAATCATATCAAATGTTCTTCTTCTCTCAAAGAAACACTTTCTGATAAAATCTAGGCAACATTATATATGTGTCATTAAGATGTATATTGGGCTTTATGATCATATTATGTGATTTATGGTGAGTTGGGTTTCACTGACCAATACAGTGAAGACCAGCCTGACCAATACGGTGAAACCTTGTCTTTAAAAAAAAAAAAAAAAAGAAAAAAAAGAAATTTTGTAAAATTTTTTTTTTTTTAAGAATAGACATTGTACTAATAGGACTTCAACTTGATTTATAAATTAATTGGTAAAAAGGAATGTATTGACAGTCTCTGAACTTAAAGTATCTTTAACAAAGTCAACTGTGTTATTTGGTTTGTTTTGTTTTGATTACTTAATTTGGGTTTGTGAAATTGCATAGGCTGCAGTTTTGAGGATGAAGAAAGGCCGCTTTTTTTTCACTTCTGAATGCCTGGCTCTAACAGCACTCACTGGCTGAGTGGCACTCTCAAGCTTGCTGAGAGAAGTGATAGTGTTCCAACTTCCGGCCTGCCTTTATCCTCCCTCTACTGTTCCTTCTCTTTCTCTTCTTTCTCTCCCTTGCTGGCTAGTGTGTGCTCTTTCTCTCTCCTCCCTAACCTGTTTCTGGAGACTTTGCTTTCCTTGCTTGAGACACTCTGGAGGCACTGACTCCTAGTATTGTGTGATTTATGATCCCCATAGACTCATGGTTTTTTTCGGAATGAGGTTAGGTCAAGCCCTTAAAGGCTTATTGATGGGATTTGATAGTCGTCGTCAGCCAACACATAATTATTGTGTTCCCTACAAAATAGGAAAGTGAAAGTTAACATTTAAGTTGGGGTCATTTTAATTAGTCACAACTGTCTTTTAGTTAGCATTTAAGGCACTTGGGATTCAATTCACAACATTCCAAGTCTAGCAAAACCTTACACATTTTTTTCTTATGAAAAATGAGAGAAAGAAGGCAAATATGTGCAGTAGCGGATTTAATTATGTAAACTGAAATCCAAAATAAATGCCACTTACCCTTCTCTCAAGTATGTGAGCAGTGTTATGAGGCTCAGTTCATTCAGCACACATTGCCCATCACCCCTCACTCCTATCAGCAGAATGCCCTAGCTCTGTGAGATCTCTGCTTTTGTAGAATTAGTTTTGTGGGATGGGACAGGTGGGACAGTTTGACAATGAGGCTGACTTCTAGAAAACATTTTCTGGTATATAAATATAACAGGTATTTTCCTTTCATTTCAAATCAATCATTCTTAGAGACCATTAACCTTATTTTAGTAAAGGTAGTAGAACATTATAAACAGCATTTGTTGATTTTCCCTTCTGTCTATAAAATTAATACATGTTTATATAGAAAAGGTGTAAGAAAAAAATCACCCATAATCCTACCACCCAAAGAACAATTATTAACATTATGGACTGTATCTTTCTATTCATATACATATCTACCTTTTTGTTTTTTATATTTAAAATAATGTAGTCAGACTGACTATCCTTTTAACTACGTTTCTACTTACTGTATTGTGTGTTTTTTACATAAAGAGTATTTTCAACAGGTGGTTTTCAATCTAGAGCAGCTCTGCCACCGCAGAAACATTTATGTCTGGAGACATTTTTGATTGTTACAACTGGGGAAAAAGGAGTTACTACGCCTGGTTGGTAGAGGCCAGGAATGCTACAAAGTATCTTACAATGCTCAGGACAGCCCCCCTACAACAAAGAATTATCCACCCGAAGTGCTAGTAGTGCCAGTTAGTAAATCCTGCAATATACTGTGATTTTTAATAACTTCATTGTGTTCAGTCATGTGAGCATACCATAATTGATTTAGCCAATTCCATACTATTTGACATAGTGACTAGAAATTGTTCAGTACCTTTCTAACTCTTCAGAATAAAAATATATCAGACGAATCATTAGGTCAAAGTTCTAAGGCTGTTGATAACATTTTATTATTATTATACTTTAAGTTCTGGGATACATGTGCAGAACA
The DNA here is from genome assembly GCF_001604975.1 of Cebus imitator. NCBI lineage: Eukaryota > Metazoa > Chordata > Mammalia > Primates > Cebidae > Cebus > Cebus imitator. The sequence goes on along the minus strand of NW_016107873.1, from coordinate 17,708 downwards.
TGATAGTTTGTTATATAGGTATACATATGCCATGGTGGTTTGCTGCACCCATCAACCCATCATCTACATTAGGTATTTCTCCTAATGCTATCCCTCCATTTGCCTCCCAACCCCCTACAGGCCCCAGTAAGTGATGTTCCCCTCCCTGTGTCCATGTGTTCTCATTGATTGACTCCCACTTATGAGTGAGAACATGCAGTGTTTGGTTTTCTGTTCCTGTGTTAGTTTGCTGAGAATGATAGTTTCCAGCTTCATCTGTGTCCTTGCAAAGGAAATGAATGCATTCTTTTTTATGGCTGCATAGTATTCTGTGGTGTATATGTGCCACATTTTCTTTATCTAGTCTATCATTGATGGGCGTTTGGGTTGGTTCCAAGTCTTTGCTATTGTGAATAGTGCTGCAATAAACATACATGCACATGTGTCTTACAGTAGAATGATTTATAATTCTTTGAGTACATACCCAGTAATGGGATTGCTGGGTCAAATGATATTTCTGGTTCTAGATCCTTGAGGAATTGCCACACTGTCTTCCACAATGGTTGAAGTAATTTCCACTCCCACCAACAGTGTAAAAGCATTCCTATTTCTCCTGATCTTCTCTAGCATGTTATATTGTGACACACAGCCTCTGAAAGTTAAGTCACTTAACAGAGAATACTGCATCCAGCACATTGTCATCGACAGTGACATTAATACTGACAATGTTATTAACAATGATATTGTTAGTGTCATTATTTTTACACTAGAGTGGAATGGGAGGTTAGTTGAGGCAAAAGAGAGAGAGGAAAGAAAGGGATTCTAAGCAGCAAGGAAATGGGTCACAAAGGAAAGGGGACAATTTACCCACTTATATGTACCAACAGAAGATAAAAGACCATTTATATCTCTTTAAACATTTGTGTGCTATCTGCAAAATGCGCTTGACATTACAAAAATATAAGAAAGCAGACTATCCTAGTGGTGGTGAAGTTCTGAAGTATATCAGTAACTGTGAAGTCTGTGCCTTGAGAGGAACAAAAAGCATACCATAGATACCTAGTGAAAAGAGTAATCTCATTGCTGTGAGGATAGGAATATCAGAGCTTCATGGAAGAAGGGGTTTTTGAGCTGGGCTTTGGGAAATCACTAGCATTTCTTTGAGTGGGAAAATAAATTTGAGTAGTGGGATTGCATGAGTAAAGACATGAGAGCCAGGACATTCTGGTGTTTTAGTAACAGAGCAGAGTCCTTTTGTTGAAATAAATGCTGTGCCTGAAGGAGGATGATGCAGAATAACTAAAAATAAACCCATTAAACTTTGTATCAGTTTTAGAAGGAATCTTAGTAGTTATTTCTATCCCTTTTTGTTTACACTTGAAGAAACAAGATAGGCTAAAATCAGGTGATTGAAGACCTTGAATGTAATTCATATGTGAAGTAAATATTATATGTCAGATAGGCATAGGAAGAAGGCACAGTGACACTCTGCCCCTCCTCATCTTCCTGTAGTGCTGACAGGCTCCCTGGACTATATGTTTTTGTCTTCTGTTGTCAGTAGTGGGACTAGCAACGTGGCAGTTCCATTTAAGATAGCAAAAGCCGTTGATGCCAGAAGCAGAAATAAATTGAACAGTATGCCTGAACTGGTTTCTTTTTCCCCAGCCTCTTACGCACACAGATATGCAGCCCACTAATCTGGACCCTTACAGCACATTCTGTTTGTTCCAGGAGATGCTCTTCGGTGTTATGTTGCTTGGAATGTGTTCTTTGAAACGTTAATGTGTTTCCCTGAATGGACTCTATGATTGAATAAATTTGGGAAATAGTGTATTTCTTCTTCAGGATTTACTCTGAACTTAGCATATTTAAGCCTTTCTTATATTCTAACAAAATATATTTAACTTTTTTTAATCCACTATGTCACAGACTTATTTGATAGTTAGTCTGCTTTCATGGAATAACTACTAACATCTGGAGGCATACAAGTGTTTCATTAGATTCATTTTGAGAAATATTTCCAGAATTATGTATGTTTTATCTAATTTTGACTCCTAGTTTTGTGAGCGTTTTTGTCTGTGAGCACATAGCAACTTTTACTGTAGTTGCAGGCATTTTCTTTAGCTAGAAAATAAAGAAGGAAAAGCTGGGGCCCAAGTACTCTGAAATACTAATCTGTGAACAGTGAGGAATCACTGAAGCTTTTAAGCAAAAATGTTGCAAAGTTGTATCAGAGTTTTTAGGGGAACTAATATGGCAATAGCATATCAAATAGATTAAGGTTAAGCCTATTAATGTAATATTTTAGACAAGAGATATAAGAGCCGGATCTGGAGTTGTGACAGTAAAAATGGGCAGGTAAGGGACTTTGTGAGAAATATGAAGGAGATAAGTTGCAGAAGTTGATTGGCTAGAGGAGGAGGGAATAAGTCGTTGGATGACTGCTAATAATTTAGACTAAATGAGTACATTTGTATTTCAAGACTTGTCATCTCAGATCACTATCAGCCTACTTTAAAATAAATTTTTTGACAAACTTATTTACCTATAGTTACATTTGAGATCACATTCATCAGAAGCAGGTCTGTTCTCTCCCTCTTTCATGTTATTTTGCATTTTATGGGTTATCTGAATTTATTTTCAGGTAACCTTTTCAAGAGTCCTAATGCCTTCTGGCACTTTTGAAATTATAGAGGAATTTCAGGATGTTTATTGTGTGCCCCCACGTCTCCAGCGTCTCAAAGCTGTAATTATTTTAGACAGTATGTTGACCTTCATTCAGAAAACCCGGGAGAGAGGATTCCACAGGAACTATCTATATTTTGATATAAAAAATATTTCATTAAAGAATTATTGAGTCTTAACTTGTGAATGCTCCTGTTCCAATTTAAGCTCTTTCTCAGCCTATGAAAAAGGAGATAAGCAAGATAACAGCCTCTTTACAAATCCTTAATTTACAGCCACACTTTCTGTTCACCTTTTCCATTGAGTGCGTAAAATTATAGTCAAGGGACCCTTATGCGAATAAATACAAAATGCATAAGAAGTTTATACCATTTATGTAAGGATCTGTTATTTATCACCATTTAGTAGATACCTACAGAAAATATACCACTGATTAGGCTTTTTTATAAAGCACCAGTAAAGGAAAATTATGACTAGGTGCTTATGGCAGACTACAGAGACTTCAGCATTAATTTAGCAGTTTATTCCAGTGATAGGCTCATTTCAAATAGAGCCACAGGAGACCATCTTTTATATTTTAATTTAACAAGACAATTTCCACATTTTATTCAAATATCTATGTGTAATTGGAAATTTATGACACTGGTTTTATGGCTGCTTTTGGCCTTTTGATCTGATGAAAGAAAGATTATGGATCTTTTTTCCAGAAAAATACACATATGAATTCATAGCATTTTTATATGCAATTTTATGGATGCCAGCACATGGCTTTGTTCTTTTAAGTACAATTTTTATTTTTAGCCAACATGGCGTCTTTATAAATATACTTCTTTATTCAACAAGCATTTTTTTGTGTGCTTAATTGAACGAGGCCTGGATACAGTATTGAACAAAACAGACAAGCACCCTGCCCTCATGGAGCAGTGAGCAAATACCACATCCTGACGTTATTTAAAACTATCTTAGTTTTAAGTGCTCAGAAGGTAAAAATAGGTTAGTGAATATCTTTGGGGAGGCTGTTTTGTGCATTAGCCTTTAGGGAGACTATAGAGTGGATTCACATTGCTACTAATACTAAATGGGAAGATTGAAGATAAGAAAACATAATTCTGTAGGTGTTTTAATATAAAATCATAGAATATTAGAATTGTAAGATATTACTTATTTCCCAACCTCATTCCACAAATGGATACTCCCTAGAGACTGGAGAGTGTGTGCAGAGCTGAGGCTGGCTCTCTAGCCTCCTGCTCCTGCTCTTCTTTGGTCTGTACTGCTTGTGCCAGGCTTCTTTGTTCTTGGGAAACTTAATCCTGCTGAGGCACAGCAATGTGAGGGCAGCTGTACCAACCATACCTTGTTTCTGTTTCAATATTTAGTTCCCTTGTCCCTCACAAGAGAAACTGTTCACTTCAGCTTTTTCATGTGGTTTAAATTAATGTATCATGAATTCCTGCTACTCACTTACTCACTGGAACATGTAGAAATGCTTTTGATCTGATGCTATTGAAATGGTCAGAATTAATTGTTTGCTTAAACAGAGCAGACAGAGCAGGTACAACATAGAATTTTGAATTTACTATGGCTTTTCACCAGCAATTTTTGTAATAGATTACTAAGCCTGTGGGAAGAAATGGTCTGTTGTTTCATTGTGAGACTTTGATGTTCTTCTTTCCCATTTTAATCCTGTACCCTTTTGCTTTCATCTCTTTCATTCCGTAGTGTATGGGTGCCTTCTGTGTGTTGGCCTCTAGGGATACAGTGATAGCCAAAGCAGACATGGCCCTTGTTCTCATGGAGTTTAGGGTCTATTGGAGAAGGTAGACAATAGATGATAAGCTTAGTGACCACTTATTTACAACCTGAAGTAAATGGCATGAAGAAAAGGAAAAGGAAAACATTGCTACAGCACATGAAACAAAGGCCTCAGCCTTGTGGAGGTGCAGTACTTGCATGTGGAAATGATGCTTGAGCTGAAAACTGAAGGGTGGGAGTGGTAAACCCATTACAGAAAGAAGAAATAGAACAGGCAGTCTTATGGCAGTGAAGTCTGAGAGGTAAACAGAGTGAGAGCCAGGACTTGGTGTTGAATTGGATATGGAGGGTGAGATAGAAAGAGGGTCCCAGGATAAATCCCAGGTGTCTAGCTTGTACAATCAAGCAGACTGGTGCCAGTTACGGAGATCATGAAGTTGAGAGACTTTGAGACAGCGACAGTAAGAAGTCAAATAGGCTTCTCAATCAAACTGGTTTTAAGGGTTTGGAAATCATTGGAGAGGTTTGAGCCAGAGATTAAAATGTGTCACTCGTAATTGCTATTTACTGTGATTTATACCAGCGTTTTATTATTGTTTATTTTGGGTTAAGGGGTACATGTGCAGATTTGTTTCAAGGGTATATTGTGTGATGCTGAAATTTGGGTTTCTATTAATCCTGTCACATACACAGTGAACAAAGTACCCAATAGGAGGCTTTTCAGCCCTCCCCATTTCCCTGCACCTCCCTGCTTTTGGAGTCCCCAGCGTCTGTTGTTCTCATTTTTATGATCTTGTGTACACAGAGTTTAGCTCCTACTTATAAGTGAGAACATGCAATATTTGTTCTTTTTTTCCAATACCAGTAGATTATTAATAGAAATGTGGAGTTCTCTGAGATCCCTTGGAATATCTATTTCATTTATATATTTATTTCTAATTTTTTTTTTTTTGAGATGGAGTCTCACCCTGTCCCCCAGGCTGGAGTGCAATGGCACAATCTCAGCTTACTGCAACCTCCACCTCCCAGGTTCATTCTCCTGCCTGAGTCTACCAAGTAGCTGGGATTACAGGCTCATGCTATTATGCCTGGCTAATTTTTTGTGTCTTTAGTAGAGATGGGTTTCACCATGTTGGCCAGGCTGGTCTTGAACTCATGACCTCATGATCCGCCCACCTTGGCCTGCCAGAGTGCTAGGGTTACAGGTATGAGCCACCGCGCCCAGCCAAATTAATTTTTTTTTAAGAGACAAGTTCTTGCTCTGCTGCCCAGGCTGGTGCAGTCATAGCTCACTGCAGCCTTGAACTCTTGGACTCAAACGATCCTCCTGCCCCAGCCTCCCAAATAGCTAGGACCACAGGCACATGCCACCACACCTGACTAAATTTAAACAATTTTTGTGTCCATGTGGAAACTGGGTCTCACTATGTTGCCCAGGCTGGTCTCAAACTCTTTTTCTCAAATATTCTTCCTGCCTTGGCCTCCCAGCGTGCTGGGATTACAGGTGTGAGCTACCATGCTTGGCCAGAGCTCTCTTTTTAATTAGTTCAATTTTTTAAAATGCCAAATTGCATTCCTTATCTACAGGAAAAAATAATCCTTAATAAATATAGATTTACCTATATGTTTTTGTTAAGTCTTACAATGTTTTTCAAGTGGTTTTCTAGCAAGTGTGTCAGTCTTTATATATTAAATTGTTCTTTTAGGGGAGAATTATATTCTTGAACTTGAAACATGTTAGTAATTCGTTTAAAATAATAAACTTTAAAAAAACTGTTTTTCTCTTCCTTAGACTGGATGTTGAATTTGTTCTCTCAGCACCTACTTCTGAATGGAATGGCAAACAGGGACATATTTCACCAGCGCTTCTTTCTGAATTTTTGAAAAGAAATTTGGACAAATCCAGAGTTCTTGTCTGCATTTGTGGACCAGTGCCATTTACAGAACAAGGAATAAGGTGAGTAGCAGTGTGGTAGGAAATAGACTGCCCAACACTGAAACGAAGATCTTTCATAACAAGCGTCTCTCAGTTCTTCTTATTTATATGAACTGCACTTTAATAATCTTACAGTTTTAGAAAATAACTAAGTCTTTAAATCTTCATATAGTTTAAGAGTTGGGGGTCAGAATTATGCATACTGTTAGATATGAATACAAAAATAGGACACAGCCAGCAATTGGTGTTCCCTGCTAATGGCTGCCTGTATGATACACTCACAGGACTGGTGCCACAGTCTTATTTGGGACATTAGGCCCAACCTCTTCTTCCATCAAAGCTTTATGATCATAATTAATAAGCAATGTTCATCTCATTGTAGCTTTTGCTCTTCATTCTCTGTAACTGAGTGAAAATTAGTAAATACTGTATATGCAATCAGAAGCCACACAGCAAGACAAAAAGGGGAGACTAGAACACAAATAAGGCAAGACTAATAGTTGAAGTGAAGCCTGGATAATGAAAAATCAGTGGTAGTGGTGATCCTGTTTGAAACTCAACTTGATGTGATTTTGCTTTAAAATGGCACTTTAAAATGTTTGGTTAAATATAGCCCCTATTGGATTTCTAGATGATTTTAAAATATGGCTGCTTTAAGTGTCCTATTCTTATTTAGTCTGTGACTAAACCTAACATTTCTAGATGTCAACTAAAGGAGTCAAACTCTGTAATTTGAAGAGATTTATTCTGAGCTGTTAAAATGCATGCTTTGAATGAAGAAACCCCCCAAACAGGCTTTGTGTGAGCAACATGGCTGTTTATTTACCTGGGTGCAGGTGGGCTAAGGCCAAAAAGGGCGTTAGCGAAGGGCAGTGGGATAGGAGTTGCTTTTATAGATTTGGGGTGGGCAGTGGAAACTTACAGAGTAGCATTCGCTACAGTGGTGGGGGTAGGGGTAAGGAATATACATTACCGTAAGTTCAGTTACAATGGCGAGTGGGGTAAGTAGTTAAGGTGGTAGGGTCGGGTAGAGAGTATTTACATTATCATAATAACAGTTAAGATGGCAGGGTGGGGTGAGCCATCTTAACTGGCTCCTCTGGGCTATCAGGGATAATGGCTAACACAGGTTAGCGGGTGAGGGGGTGATCAACCGAGGCAGGCAGGACTTCAGACTTTCTGAGTCCGGGCTTGCACATGGAGGCCTGACATACCGGTCTTTTTATAGAGAGAGAGAAATAATTAGAGAAGAGGGGGTGATAATAGGTTTTGGGGCAGAGATTTTCAAGGCTACTTTGTGTGTGATTGAGGGCATCGTGGAAACCTAAAATTGGGAAAGAATTTAGATGCTAGGAGATCTCGGGGAAAGGGGTGATGTTGTGGGGTTGTTAGAAGGCGCATTTGTTGTATTGACTGATTGGTTATTGCTTATATACAATTTTGTAGGAATTGAGAGATTAATTGGAAAAACACAGTGTCCAAATAAGAGAAGGAGATAGTATTAGAGGACTAAGGATTGGAAGAAGCTGTGACTCCCAGTAAGGGAGTGTCCAGCCAGTCCAGCCGGGTCCAGAATAACCATTTGCCTGATTAGTGAGCTTTTGGGCTTTGTTTTTTAATTTACTGATGGCATTACATACAAGGCCAGGCTCGTTTACATAAAAACAACATTCTTCATTTAGGAATAGGCAAAGACCTTTTTTAGCAGTCAGTAAATTAAGACCTCTGCGGTTTTGAAGGACAACTACAGCTAGGGAATTTACTTGAGCTTGAAGGAGGGATGATAATTGAGTTAATTCTTCAAAGCTGGTGGAGAAATTATTAGAGAGGCTACGGTAGGTGCCAATTGAAGTGGAAATGCCTGTGCCTAGTGCAGTAATTCTTAACCCTACAAGTAAGGGCATGAATAGAATGACCCGCTTGTGTTGTGTCTGGACCACAAAGGGAACAGGGAGGCCTTTGTCCCTGTTGGCAAACTGAATTTTGGGAGTAAGGAAAACTAGGGTACAAGTGCCTGTCCAGTTGGTAGGAAGGCAGATGTAAGAAGAAGAACCACAGAGGAAAAAAAAACGGTTCTTGGCTTAGAACTGGAAGTGTAAACTCAAAAGGTGAGAAAGTGTTCTGAGGGGGCTGGCTCTTTGGACCCAAATGCCAAAGGAACCAGCAAGGGCTGCAGCTGTTAAAGGTTGTAGCGGAGCCTGGTAGGGTAACTGTGGAGGGAGAGCTTTTGTTTTCATGGTGTATGAGGAAGTGTGTGTGTGGTATGTATAAGCAAGCACTCACTTTTATTAACAAGATTGAGTATGAGCCGAGAATGGGAGCCAGATTAAGAGTGAAATATTAGCTGTAATTGCCTGGAGGAAAACTGTAAACCAGCAACTTAAAAGCAGGGCATGTAAAAGTAAATGAGTACAGTGATTACAGTTAGACAGAAAATAATAGAAACAGAATTTTTGAGGTATTATTTAAGTAGTAGGGGCAACTGCATAAAGCTGGAGAAGGTGAGGGGCTGAAAGTAAGTGTATAAAGTGTAAAGAGAAAACTTTGGAGGTTGCGAGAGCTGTAGAGGGTAAGTGGGACATAGCCTGTGGTTTTGAGGGATTTTTTTTTTTCTTTTTTTTGAGAAGGAGTTTCGCTCTCGTTACCCAGGCTGGAGTGCAATGGCGCGATCTCGGCTCACCGCAACCTCAGCCTCCTGGGTTCAAGCAATTCTTCTGCCTCAGCCTCCCAAGTATCTGGGACTACAGGAGTGCGTCACCATGCTCAGCAAATTTTTTTGTAATTTTAGTAGAGACGGGGTTTCACTATGTTGACCAGGATGGTCTCGATCTCTTGACCTCGTGATCCACCTGCCTCGGCCTCCCAAAGTGCTGGGATTATAGGCGTGAGCCACCGCGCCTGGCCAGTTTTTAGGGATTTTAAGAGTATTAGAGCAACAGCTGTTGCCGTGCGTAGTTATGAGGGCCAGCCCAGGACTGTCAGGTTAAGCTGTTTGGATGAAAAGGCCACAGGCTGTGGGCCTGGCTCCTGTGTAAAAATTCCAATGGCACAGCCTTTTATTTCTGCTGTGTAGAAAGAGAAGGGTTGAGAGGGGTTGGAGAGCGCTAGTGCAGGGGCTGTCTCTAAGGCCTTCTTTAGCGACCAAAAGGAAGAATGGGGAAAGGATTTTTGGTTTATGGAGTTAGCTAAGTTTCCATTCGTAGGTTCATAAAGCGGTTTGGTTACAGGGACAAAAACCTGGCATCCAGAGGCGAAAGTATCCTACAACGCCTAGGAAGGAGATGAGCTGTTATTTAGTGGATGGGGTTGGGGTTTGGGAAATTAACTGTATACCATTGGCAGGGAGGGTGTGTGTATACTGGCGAAAGATTATAACAGATGGGGAAGAAATTTGGGCTTTAGAAAAAGCATTTTTGAGGTTAAGAACAAAAGAATGAGTTGTGGAAGGGGGTATGGAAGATAGGAGGGTATAGGGATTTGGTATAACCAAGTGGATGGGAATTACAATCTGATTGATGAGGCAGAGTTCTTGAACTAGTCTGTAGAGTTTGTCTGGCTTTTTGGACAGCTAGGATAGGGGAAGAAATTTGGGCTTTGGAAGGGAATACATGATACCCCTTGGAGTATAAATGCTGAAGAAGCAGGAGGGTGAATTAAAAGGCTATGTTGCAATAGACAGGTGATAACAGGCTTTACACCTTTTAAAGCCTGTTGTGGGATGGGGGACTGGCGCTGGGCAGGGTAAGGGTGGTTAGGTTTAAAGGGGTTGATGAGGGATGAGTGACTTGTAGCAATGGAAGGGAAGGCAGTGTTCTACACCCTAGGATTAAGGTAGGGGGACATAAGGGGAGCATGGAGGGAGGTACGGATTCAAGGAGGAGGGTGGCAATGAGATGTGGCTGTAGCCCAGGAATACTGAAGGAGACAGACAATTTTACTAGGATATCCCGGCCTAACAGGGGAACTGGATAAGGGGATGATTACGAAAGAATGTGGAAAGGAGTGCTGGCCTAATTGACACCAGACCTGGGGAGTTTTGAGAGGTCTGGAGGCCTCGCCCTTAATTCCCACAACAGTTATGGAGGCCAAGGAGACAGGTCCTTGAAAAGAAGGCAGTGTGGGGTGGGTGGCCTCCATGTTGATTAAGAAGGGGATGGACTTGCCCTCCACCGTAAGAGTTACCCGAAGTTTGGCCTCTGTGATGGTTCAGGGGGCTTCGGAGATGCTCGGGCAGCGTTAGTCTTTAGCTGCCAAGCCGAGGATTGGAGCTTTAGGAGCTCTAGGAGCAGCGACAGGAGTCAGACAGTTGACTTTCTGTGGGGGCCCCGCACAGATGGGGCAGGGCTTAGGAGGAATTCAGGACTACGGGCATCCTTGGTCCAGTGGCCAGGTTTCCAACACTTGAAGCAAGGTCCAGGAGGGGCAGCTGGACATGCTGCAGTCTGGGCACTTTGAAGTCTTTGTGAGCCGATGGTGTGGCTGGGGTTTGTGTTACGGCAGAGACAAGCATCTGTAGTTCTGAGACGCGCTGCTGCCGGGCAGATTTTTCCCTATTATTGAACACCTTGAAGGTGAGGTTACTTAATTCCTGTTGTGGGGTTTGAAGGCCAGATTTTGATTTCTGTATCTTTGTAATGTTGGGGTTGATTGGGTGATAAAATGCATATTAAGAATTTTTCAGGCGTGAGAGTAGAAGTAAGGATGACATTTAAGTTATTCCAGGTGAGATTAAAGGACTGGGTTAAGTATTGGAGGATTTGATGAAAAGGAGCCTAATTTGGGAAAGGTTGGTTAAAGGGAAAGGAACGTGCACCCTAACTATGCCTTTGGCTCCAGTTAACTTTCAAAGGGGAAATTGTTGGGCAGGGGCAGAGGAGATAGCCGAGGGACTAAACTGTAAGCCAGACCACGTATGAGGTGGGAAGGTGACAGGAGGGGCATAAGGAGGTGGGTTGTGGGCAGAGGAAGAGGAGGAAGGCTCTGAGGGGGTGGGGTTAGGTCCTGGATTAGGGTCTGGTTTGGACAAGCAGGGAGGAGAAAGGTTGCAAGGGTCAATGGACAAAGATTCTGGGTTACTGGCAGAGGAAGGAGGGGCAGATGGAAGGGAGACGAGTAGAGATTAGGGAGGGATTGGTGTGTGAAAAAATGCCTGGACATAGGGAATTTCAGACCATTTGCCCATGTTGCAACAAAAATTGTCTAAATTTGTAAAATACGAGGCTAAAGGTGCTGTTTTTTGGCCAATTGGAGCCGTTGTTTAACTTGTATTGTGGCCATGCAGTGTTACAGAAGAAGATGAGACATTTGGGTTTTAGGTGAGGAGACAGTTGAAGAAGCTTGTGGTTTTTTTTAGAACACAGGCCAGCAGAAAGGAAGGAGGGATAGAGGATGGACCCTTGCCTGTGGTTCTAGAAAGGCAGCAGAGACAAGGAAAATGGGCATGCAACCCACCTGCTTAATAGGTGTCCCTAGTTGAGCCTGGGTTGAACCTCCTCGGTGAGTGGTCAAAAAGAGCGTCTTCTGTGTTGACCTGCCACCAATATGAGCCATGAGCCTCGTGGGCGAGTAACTAGGGTGAACGTCTCCATGATAGTCAAACCCCTGGGGAAAACTCGGTCCCTAGATCCATGACCTACATAGGATTTTTTCTGGTTCTGAACCACGCAGAAAAACCTGGTTTACCTGATTTTCCTTGTCTTTGTGGTGGAAAAAGGATGAAACTGAAAGGGGGAGGAAGTGGAAAGGAAAAGACAAAAGAATGGGAAAGCAAAAAAGAGAGACTGCTTACCATAATAGCCAGTGGTGTGCATCTGTGGGCTGGTCTGATGACCCCAGGTCGGTAGGTAGAGTTCTTCATGGAGGGAGCACAAGAACAGGGGCAGGGGGTTGGTCTCCCGTAGGAGTTCCCCCAACCGGGTTTTGGCACCAAATGTTCAAACACGTTAAAACGTGCTCTTTGAATGAAGAAACCCCCCAAACAGGCTTTGTGTGAGCAACATGGCTGTTTATTCACCTGGGTGCAAGTGGTCTGAGGCCGAAAAGGGTGTTAGCAAAAGGCAGTGGGATATGAGTTGGTTTTATAGGTTTGGGGTGGGCCGTGGAAAGTTACAGAGTAAGATTAGTTACAGTGGTGGGGGTAGGGGCAAGGAGTATACATTACTGTAATTTCAGTTACAATGGCAGGTGGGCTAAGAGTAGTTAAGATGGTAGGGTGGGGTGGGGAGTATTCACATTATCATAACAACGGTTAAGATGGCAGGATGGGCTGTCAGGGATAATGGTGAACACAAGCAGATGGGGGGGTGATCAGCCGAGGCAGGTAGGACTTCAGACTTTCTGAGTCCAGGCTTGCACATGGAGGCCTGACATGAGCCAAATATGAGTGACCATGGCCCATGACACAGCCCTCAGGAGGTCCTAAGAACGTGTGCCCAAGGCAGTAGGGGTGCAGCTGGGTTTTATACATTTTAGAGAGGCATGAGACATTAATCAAGTACATTTAAGAAATACATTGGTTTGGTCCAGAAAGGTAGGACAACTCAAAGCCGGGAAAGGGGCGGGGTGGTGCATAGCACAGGTTTCCAGTATATATGTAAATTTAAACATTTAAACATTTTCTAGTTGACAGTTAAGTTTGTCTAAAGACCTGGCATCCATAGAAAGGAAATGTTCAGGTTAAGATAAAAGATTATGGAGACCAAGTTTCTTTTGAAGTCTTACAGTGGCTTCCCTTAGAGATAATAGATGGCAAATGTTTCCTATTCAGACATTTGAAAAGTACTAGGCTCTAAGTTAACCTCTTCAGGGTTGGGCTGGCCGGGAAGAAAAAGACCTAGCTATGTTAATAGGATTCTTTACAGATGCAAATTTACCCCTACAAAGGACAGATTTGCTGGCCCATTTCAAGATATGGCAAAGAAACATGTTTTGGGGTAAAATATTTTTATTTTCTTCATCTTGTAATGTTATGCCAGAGTCAGGTTGGAAAGTAATTCACAATACATGGGGTTAAATAAAACCCATCTGATGAGAATTTATGGTTTGTAGGGTATGACTTCCCAAACCCCTTAGATAGGAATTTAGACCAGATTTTAAAAAAAAATCAGAGTTTAGTCTTCATAATCTCATATCTTGCTTTTTTACTTAAAATTTTAATTATAGGAAAGATTGACCCCAAGTCAAAAAATAAAGGCATTAAAAACTTTTTTCTTCCATGTCATATTTAAAATGTATCTTATTTTTTATTAAATATATTTCTATATTTTAATACTTTCAGGAAAATGTTATTTTAAACTCAAAAAGATTTTTCAAGTTTCTATGTAAACTTTTACTCTCTTAAAGCTCAAGCAAAACTTAAAATTACAATGAAGACTAACATAGTTTGAATATAAAAATTTTTTTTTAGGAAAAAAGGCTAAAAGCTATACTGTCTTCTGTGTTGCTTCTGCTATTTTAGAAGTATCTCAATGAATATAGATTGCATTATAATAATACTTTTAAATAATTAGAATCATTTTTGCATTTTTAAAATTGACCATAAACTTTGGGACGCCAAGGTGGGTGGATTACCTGAGGTCAGGAGTTCAAGACTAGCCTCGCCAATGTGGTGAAACCTCGTATCTACTAAAAATACAAAAATTAGCTGGGTGTGGTTGGTGCCTGTAATCCCAGCTACTCGAGAGGATGAGGCAGGAAGACCCCTTGAACCTGGGAGATGGAGGTTGCAGTAAGCTGTACTCCAGCCTAGGCCAGAAGAGGGAAACCCCATCTCTAAAAAAAAATTGACCATAACCTATATGGCTTTTTTCTTCCTTCCTTCCTTCCTTTCTTCTTTCCTTCCTTCCTTCCTTCCTTCCTTCCTTCCTTCCTTCCTTCCTTCCTTTTTTTAGGTTTTGGGGTATATAGAACATGCAAGATTATTGCATAGGTACACATATGGCAGTGTGATTTGCTGCCTTCCTCCCCTTCACCTATGTCTGGCATTTCTCCCCATGCTATCTCTCCCCACCTCTCCACACCCCCGTTCCTCCCCCATTTCCACCCAAGAGATCCCAGTGTGTAGTGCTCCCCTCCTTGTGTCCATGTGTTCTCATTGTTTAACACCCGCCTATGAGTGAGAACATGCAGTGTTTGATTTTCTTCTGTGTCAGTTTGCTGAGAATGATGGTGTCCAGCTTCATCCATGTCCCTACAAAGGACACGAACTCATCATTTTCGATGGCGGCATAATATTCCATGGTGTATATGTACCACATTTTCCCTGTCCAGTTTATCATCGATGGGCATTTGGGTTGGTTCCAGGTCTTTGCTATTGTAAACAGTGCTGCAATGAACATTCGGGTGCAAGTGTCCTTATAGTAGAACGATTTATAATCCTTTGGATATATACCCAGTAATGGGATTGCTGGGTCAAATGGAATTTCTGTTTCTAGGTCCTTAAGGAATCGCCACACTGTCTTCCACAATGGTTAAACTAATTTACACTCCCACCAACAGTGCAAAAGTGTTCCTATTTCTCCACATCCTCTCCAGCATCTGTTGTCTCCAGATTTTTTAATGATCGCCATTCTAACTGGCATGACATGGTATCTCAATGTAGTTTTGATTTGCATTTCTCTGATGACCAGTGATGATGAGCATTTTTTCATATGTCTGTTGGCCTCATGTATGTCTTCTTTTGTAAAGTGTCTGTTCATATCCTTCGCCCACTTTTCAATGGGATTGTTTGTTTTTTTCTTGTAAATCTGTTTTAGTTCTTTGTAAATTCCGGATATCAGCCCTTTGTCAGATGGGTAGACTGCAAAAATTTTTTCCCATTCTTTTGGTTGCCGATTCATTCTAATGACTGTTTCTTTTGCTGTGCAGAAACTGTGGAGTTTGATTAGGTCCCATTTGTCTATTTTGGCTTTTGTTACCAATGCTTTTGGTGTTTTGGTCATGAAGTCCTTGCCTACACCTATGTCCTGAATGGTTTTGCCTAGATTTTCTTCTAGGGTTTTTATGGTGTTAGGTCTTATATTTAAGTCTTTAATCCATCTGGAGTTAATTTTAGTGTAAGGTGTCAGGAAGGGGTCCAGTTTCTGCTTTCTGCATGTTGCTAGCCAGTTTTCCCAACACCATTTATTGAACAGGGAATCCTTTCCCCATTGCTTGTTTTTTTCTGGTTTGTCGGAGATCGGATGGTTGTAGATATGTTGTGTTGCCTCCGAGACCTCTGTTCTGTTCGATTGGTCTATATCTCTGTTTTGGTACCAGTACCATGCTGTTTTGATTACTGTAGCCTCGTAGTATAGTTGGAAGTCCGGTAGTGTGATGCCTCCCGCTTTGTTGCTTTTGCTTAGAATTGACTTGGCTATGCGGGCTCTCTTTTGGTTCCATTTGAAGTTTAAGGTAGTTTTTTCCAGTTCCGTGAAGAAGGTCATAGGTAGCTTGATGGGAGTAGTGTTGAATCTGTAAATTACTTTGGGCAGTATGGCCATTTTCATGATATTGCTTCTTCCTAACCATGAACATGGAATGTTTCTCCATCTGTTTGTGTCCTCTCTTATTTCGTTGAGCAGTGGCTTGTAGTTCTCCTTGAAGAGGTCCTTTACATTCCTTGTTAGTTTTATTCCTAGGTATTTTATTCTCTTTGTAGCAATTGTGAATGGCAGTTCGTTCTTGATTTGGCTCTCTTTAAGTCTGTTATTGGTGTATAGGAATGCTTGTGATTTCTGCACATTGATTTTGTATACTAAGACTTTGCTGAAGTTGCTTACCAGTTTCAGGAGATTTTGGGCTGAAACGATGGGGTCTTCTAGATGTACAATCCTGTCGTCTACAAATAGAGACAATTTGACTTCTTCCTTTCCTGTTTGAATAACCTTTATTTCTTTTTCTTGCCTGATTACTCTGGCTAGAACTTCCAGTACTATATTGAATAGGAGTGGTGAGAGAGGGCAACCTTGTCTACTGCCAGATTTCAAAGGGAATGCTTCTAGTTTTTGCCCATTCCGTATGATATTGGCTGTGGGTTTGTCGTAAATAGCTTTTATTATTTTGAGATATGTTCCGTCAATAACTAGTTTATTGAGGGTTTTTAGCATAAAGGGCTGTTGAATTTTGTCAAAGCCCTTCTGCATTAATTGAGATAGTCATGTGGTTTTTGTCTTTGGTTCTATTTATGTGGTGAATTACGTTTACAGACTTGCGTGTGTTGAAGCAGCCTTGCATCGCTGGGATGAAGCCTACTTGATCATGGTGGATAAGCTTTTTGATGTGCTGTTGCAATCGGCTTGCCAGTATTTTATTGAAGATTTTTGCATCTATGTTCATCATGGATATTGGCCTGAAGTTTTCTTTTCTTGTTGAATCTCTGCCGGGTTTTGGTATCAGGATGATGTTTGTCTCATAAAATGATTGGGAAGGATTCCCTCTTTTTGGATTATTTGGAATAGTTTCAGAAGGAATGGTACCAGCTCCTCTTTGTTATGTCTGGTAGAATTCGGCTGTGAACCCGTCTGGACATGGGCTTTTTTTGGGTGGTAGGCTCTTAATTGCTACCTCAACTTCAGACCTTGTTATGGGTCTGTTCAGGGTTTCGGCTTCTTCCTGGTTTAGGCTTGGGAGGAGGCAAGTGTCCAGGAATTTATCCATTTCTTCCAGGTTTACTAGTTTATGTGCATAGAGTTGTTTGTAATAATCTCTGATGATGGTTTGAATTTCTTTGGAATCTCTGTTGATATCCTTTTTATCATTTTTTTATTGCATCAACTTGGTTATTCTCTCTTTTCTTTTTTACTAATCTGACTAGTGGTCTGTCTATTTTGTTGATCTTTTCAAAAAACTAGCTCCTGGATTTATTGATTTTTTGAAAAGTTTTTTGTGTCTCTATCTCCTTCAGTTCTGCTCTGATCTTAGTTATTTCTTGTCTTCTGCTAGGTTTTGAGTTTTTTAAATCTTGCTCCTCTAGCTCTTTCAATCTGATGCTAGGGTTTCAATTTTAGATCTCTCCTTGCTTCTCACGTGGGCACTTACTGCAATATATTTTCCTCTAGAGACATCTTTAAATGTGTCCCAGAGATTCTGGTATGTTGTGTGTTTGTTCTCATTGGTTTCGAAGAACATCTTTATTTCTGCCTTCATTTCATTGTTTATCCAGTCAACATTCAAGAGCCAGTTGTTCAGTTCCATGAAGCTATGCGGTTCTGAGTTAGTTTCTGCAGTCTGAGTCCTAACTCGATTGCACTGTGGTCTGAGAGACTGTTTGTTATGATTTCTGTTCTTTTGCATTTGCTGAGGAGTGATTTATTTCCAATTATGTGGTCACTTTTAGAGTAGGTGTGATGTGGTGCTGAGAAGAATGTATATTCTGTGG
>NW_016107872.1:1171076-1226186 GCF_001604975.1 Cebus imitator | reverse complement strand
GAATTAAAGGGCTCTCAAATTTTTGGCCAAAGCAAGGGAGAGAATGGCGGAAGAGTTACATATGAAGGGAAGCAGGTTTTCAGTGTGGTTAAAAACAAATTCAATTTTGGGGAAGTTAATTTTGTGATGCTTATTAGACATCTAAGTGGAATGTCCATTAAGAAATTATATTTAGATGAATGGAAGAAGGGGAGGTAGGTCACAGAGCTGTAAATGTGGGGGATGAGAGAGTATAGGTGGCATTTGAAGCTATGGGATTCTATGAGGTCACCAAAGGAGTGAATAGATAGAGAAAGGATTGGCTTTTAAAAGTCGAGAAGATGAAGAAAAACTATATAAAGGGAATAAGAAGTAGCAGCCTGGTTAGTATCAAAAAACTCAAGTGAGTCAGCATTCTGGAGGTCAAATTAAGAAGGCAATAGTCAATGTGTCAGTTGTTGGGATTTGGGAAGATTGAGTTCATTGGTGACCTTGTCACTAATGTCGGTAGAGTGAGATGAGCAAAAGCTTGATTGGAGTGAGTTCAAAAGAAAAAAAGTTTAAAGAATTTTGCAATACATGGGAGCAGAAGAATATGATGAGATTTTTGTGGGGTTGGGGGGAAGTTAAGAGAATTTTATTTTTAAATGGTAGATATTGTGGCATGACCCTCTTTATCCATGTTTTAATCTAATTCTTCTTGTCCTTGAAAATTCAAGTAGTTTTTCTAGAACTTAGTTCTGGGCACGATGTAGGGAAACCACAGTTCTAGTAGTAACTCATTACTTCAGGGATAGTATGTAGAGAGACTTTATCACTCCTAGCCCAAAGGAGCACTAGAGAAGCAGCTCCTGAATCCTGGGTGGGGTTTGATATCAGCCTAGATGACTATGACATTTGTTTATCATTCACAGAGTAATAACACACTGAATTGGAGGATGTATGACTAGTGCTGGGCACTATCTAGGTTATTCAGTCAAATTATTATATCAACGTAACACAATAAAAATATATTACTGCAGCCATTTACACACAAGGGGCCCCAGATTTTTATTTGGCAGTAAGTTCTGCAAATGACGTGGCCAGTTCTGTACTCAGAAATTATTTGCTGAATAACTGAAGAGAGGCCATGCCCCAAATAAGGAAGTCTGGATATTTTCTGTATTTCTTTTGGTTCCTAAATAACCCTTCCACCTCTATACTAAGATCCCTTTTTGCATTTCAGAAGAATATTTGACCAGACATCAACTTGCCAGAAAACAGAAGAATAGAAGAGTATTAAGGAGTAAATGTCAAAGACAATCTGCACAAAATAAAAATAGATTAATTTGCATATGAATATATTACAATAATATTTAGAAAGTTTCCCAAGATAGAAAAGAAAAAAAAAAAAACAGAATAGAGATATTATATAACATCCCAAGATAATGTGTCAATGACTAAAGTTACCACAAAGTTCTAGAGTAGAAAATACACTGCACATCCAAGCAATTGTTTAGAAGAGAGACAAAGGAATATTTAGTTCCTGATTATGTTATGGCAAAAAATTTTTAATCTTGTTAATTAAGTATAGAAGGGGACGGCTCAGAGAGGTTGGATGTGTGCATGGATTGGAAGAAAAATGGGAATGAACTAGACAGAAATAAATATTACAGAAAAGGGGACAACGGAAATGAATGGTAGTAGTGGTAAGGTAATTTGAGTTTATTTCATTGATAAAACATTGATAGTCCATGTCTATTGTAACGTAAGCTTTTATAATAGAGTTCCCCAAAGGAAGAATTAATTATCTCCTGAGCTTTGCTGCTGCAATATTTTCTTATCTATCTCAGCTATACTAGTCTTGGGCTAGCACTCCAATTACTCTGTAATTTTTTTGTGGTCGGTCTATGAACACCAAAAGATACGAGTTTCTTCAGAGCATTTTTTATGCCTTTAATTATTAGCTTCTACGAGACTATCTGGCACAAAGTATATATTCAGTGGTGTTTGCTGAATTAACTGTAGAGTAAGTATATACACGTCCCTGCGGCCTCCACACACACATATATACAATCACGTGCTGCATAACAACGTTTTGGTCAATAACAGACTGCGGTATACAACAGTGGTTCCATAAGATTACAGTACTATATTTTTATTATACCTTTTATACCTTTCTGTATTTAGATATGCAAATCATTACTATTGTAACATAATTGCCTACAGGATTCAGTACAGGAACATGCTGTACTGATTTGTAGTTTAGGAGCAATAGTCTATACCATATAGCCTAAATGTGTAGCAGGCTATGCCATTTAGGTTTGTGTAAGTGCGCTCTGTGGTGTTTGCACAGTGACAAAATTATCTAATGATGCATTTCTCAGAACATTTCTGTCATTAGATGACTCATGACTACATATGACTATATATAGTAAATATAAATTATAGTATATTTACTATACACATACACATAGAGTAGAAAACATATCACATATATGCAGTATATTTTATACACATACATATATACACACAAAATTATTCTCTAAAATCAAATGATACAGATTTATGTACATTGAAAATATTAAACTAATGTAGAAACAACATACAATTGTGATGATGATGATGATGATGATGACACTGTGAATGACAGAATGTACCTCTAGAACAAAGGAGTTCCCCTCTTAACTTCTGAATAATGTATGCTCTTCTAGGAGTTTATGACAGTTTTGAAAATTGTATGCAAAAAATGTGTGACTATATGATGATGTTTGTTTGCTTTCAATCTGAAGGTGAGGTTCTTAGTTTTCATCAGCAATTTTACAATGGTCTGAATTTTTAAAAAGAGTTAACCATCTTGTTTTGTGGGGAAAACCATTTTGAGAAATCTATCTACATGAAAGTGCTAAATTTATCTCTGAGTTTAGATGAGATTTAAATCAAGAAGTAATTTTGTATACATCAGTCTCCTACTTAGAATATAACTAATATCACTCTGGTACTGCAAATCTCAGAGGGAATCCCATTAGATTAAATGTTCTGAGATATCCCTATAGGTTTTAGTATGAACATAAGATGATGTTATATTTATTTACATTAAAATTAACATAGTCATTAAAAAATTAGAATCAAAGTACAAAGAATGAAGCACATAAAATGCATTAATAGAGAAGTAGAACAAAGCCATGTATATCTTGTCCAAAGTGCTTTGCATGTAAAAATATTCCATTAAGAAAGAGAGTATTTGGGTGATGTATTGATGTGACTGAAGACTAGGAAATAATTTCCCAGGAAAACACTGACTGCTTAAATGATGACATAAAACACTATCTGTTCTAAGTTGGAATCTTCCTTCAATTTTGAATGCTGTCTGTCAAAATGAATTGCAGGAACAAACGCTACATCTCATAATATCTTCTGAATGTATAATTTTTCCCCCTAACATTTCCTGTGGCGAAGAGTACATCCTAATTCATTTTTAAGAGGCAGTATATTTTTTAACTACTTAAAGTTTCCTATTTTGACATAATCTCTTCCACTTTACTACTGAAGTGAAGCTAGACACTAGACATTTACTAATGAATTAGACTTGCTTAAGAAGGACGTAATTAGGGTGGCGTGGTGGCTTATACCTCCCAGCCCTTTGGGAGGCTGAGGTGGGTGGATCACTTGAAACCAGGAATTCAAGACCAGCCTGCCCAACATAGTGAAACCCCATCTCTACTAAAAATACAAAAATTGGCTGGGCGTGGTGATGCATGTCTGTAATCCCAGCTACTCTGGAGGTTGAGACACAAGAATCACTTGAAAGTAGGGAGGCAGGGGTTGCAGTGAGCTGAGATGGCACCACTGTACTCTAGCATGAGCAACACAGTGAGACTGCCACAAACAAACAAAAAGTAAAAAGGACATAATTTATCTTTCTTTAAAGATGTGATGATTCAAAACTTTTCCTTCACACAGCAAACATACATTAAGTGCCTGTTCTGTGCTAAACCTCTTGCTAAGGTTTGGAAATAAAATGACTAACATACAAATTCTGTTCTTATGAAACCTGTGTCTAGTGATAGAGATGGACGTGAACACTAAGTACACTAAAGTGAGGTAGCTGACATTAGAGGTATGCTTTAAGTGTCGCAGCATTAGTGTTGGTACTGATGCTTACTATATACCATTACTACTATTTTGTAGTACTAGTAGAGCTGTTGTAGTATTAGTGTAGTATACTGTATTTTTAAAAAGTGTTCAAAGGAATATTTCTCCTACATGTTCTTCCAGAACCTTGCTACTCCTCTATCTATAAGTGTAGTTTATTTACCCACCCCTTGGCTATAGGTGGGCCTTTAAGATTGATTCAACATATAGAATGCAGCAGAAGCGACAGTATGTTACTTTGAGACTAGCTCATAGAAAAGTAATGTAGCTTCCACCTGGCTTGCTCTCGGACCAGACACCATGTTGTGAGGAAGCCCAAGCCCCACGGAAGAGGAAGATGGTTTGGCCTCTAGCCCTGGCCAAAGTCTCAGCAACAACTAGCCAAACATAGATGTGAGCATCAAATGACTCACATTCAGTCTTTGAGCCATACCAGCTGACTGAGTGGAGTAGAGGTGAGTTATCTCTATTAAGTCATACCCACATTGCGAATCTGTGAGCAAAATAAATTCCATTGTTTTAAGTCACTAAGTTTAGAGGTAGCTTATCATGCAGCAATAGATAACTGGAACAATAAGAAAAATTAGCATATGGTGTTAGTAGGAACATGTATAAAAATATTTGTAATGTAAGGAACCATATAATACAGGAATAAATAAATCGTCATAGAGGTACAGCTGGAGAGATCTTAGTTGGGCAGATGAGAAGAATCAGAGAAAGGGAAAAAATTGACAAAATGTATATCGTCAAAGTCTCTTGAATTATGAGTAAAATTTAACAAAAGGGAAACAGCATAAGCTGATGGGGGTGGGGCTGGTTTGTGAAGAGGATAAATAGCAAGAACATTCACAACGAAAGAAAAGTTTGAATAAATCCAGAGATGATTGACCATTCTGGTTGGTGTTGGACAAGAGCAAGTGGTCCAGTTTCCCTGAAGTGTAGTAAGACTTTCAAAATGGAATTAGAAACTTACAGGTGGATCATGAAATCAGATTGGAAAATCAGACTTTTTTTATTGGACCAGAATAGAATATTATACAAAAATATTAAAGTGGATTTTATTTGATAAGAGTAAGGCTTATATTGTGAAATGTTTACTTGTGGTTACATTGATGCATAACCTGGGCCATTATACATAGTAGAATAAGTGTCGTTTACTATCAAAAATGTGTGAAAAACACTAGGAGTGTGTGTATGTAGGAGTATAATAAGAGACAAATTTGGATTTGTGGGTGGACGGCCTGTCCTATTCCTTTCTGAGTCCCATGGTTCCAGAGCCATCTTTCAATTTCTCATAGTTTTTACCTAAATTAAACTTTTGTTATAATTTATTTTAATTAATACGTAAATGAAGTTTTTAGCTATATATTAGTTTTATTATATATTGGTTCTTGACATCTAGGAAAGTATTTCTAGTTCTTCTTATGCTTAACACCCATTTATATTGTTTCTGAATGAGTCGTACAGCACTGGAATATCCTTTTCATCAAATGAGATTTTCTTTCCGTTGAGAGATATTACGCATGAGTAGAGATAAAGCTTAACAATTTGGTTCTGTTTCTTCTGTATCTCTGAAGAATCATGACTATACAAATACCTGTAACAATAGCTAATATTTAGTGAGTGCTTATTATGTGTCAGCTTCTGTTTCAAGTACCTTAGAAATATTTTTTATTAGATCCTCTAAACTTCCTCATGAGATAGGTAATTTTATACGGATGAGGCACAAAGATGTAATAACTTGCTCAGGATCAAAGAGCTTGACAATGACAGGGCAAGTATTTGAAGCCAGAGAGTATGGCTTTTAAACGCTATTCTATGTACTTTTGGTTTCAATTGTTCATACATATGCAGATAAAATCATTTGAAGACAGTTGTCTTAGAGCAGTGAGAATATATATTTTTCTATCATTTAAAAAATTGCCTTTGGTCAGGTGCAGTGGCTCATGCCTGTTAATTCTGGCACTTCAAGAGGCTGAGGCAGGCAGCTCACTTGAGGTCAAGAGTCTGAGACCAGCCTGGCCAACATGGTGAAACCCTGTATCTACTAAAAATACAAAAATTAGGCAGGTATGGTGGTGAGCACCTGTAATCCCAGCTACTCGGGGAGGCTGAGGCATGAGAATCACTTGAACCTGGGAGGTGGAGGTTGTGGTAGGCCAATATTGCACCACTGCACTCCAGCCTGGGTGATAGAATGAGACTACCTAAAAAAAATTTGCCTTTAATATATTAAATATTTTTTAAACAGGAATAAAATTCAAAGAGTATGATGGTTAAGAGTAAAAAAAAGCAAATAAAGCAAAAATAGTTTCATTCAAGAAAGACTACAGTTGATTACACAGGATATAAATTCTCAAATTCCACTTTGAGACTTATTACTTAAGCTACGCATGTTACTGTAGGTAAAATTTCCATTATTTGTAAGACCATTCAGAAATGCTATTGCTAAATATGTACTTTCTATTTCTGTTATGGATTTTCAGACCAATTGACATATGGTGCAGCTTTTGTAAAGTTTAATGTGAATTAGTTCTCCTACGTTCCTATCCTACTCCCTCCAACCCAAGAAATAGTATAAATGGGTTTCTACTCTTCAATATAAGACTAAATTTTTAAGATACATACACATCAATGCTAAGTAAAGTCTATCCACTAGAAGCTGAAGAAAATCAATTCCACATTACTTTTCAAAAGCACATTATGTAGAATTCTCAGTATTTAAAGAAAGCCCACTCTTTAGCTACTAATAGAAAATGTGATGCCTTTTCTTTTTAACAAATATGGGCAAAGTTTTAGTGTCTTAAATTACTGTGGGTTTTGTTTTTATTTCAAGCAAAAATTTCCTCTGTTTGTAGTCTTTCCAATGTTGGCGAAATATATGTATATTAATCAGCATAGACTAGATTGTATTGTAGTGATAAATGAATCTTAAAATTTCAGTGACTTGGACTTCTACTTCTGATCAAGATAGAGTAACAGGGACAAGATTTGCCATTTTTTTCCACACCTAAAACAACCAAGACAAAACCAAGACCACAAGACAACACCTAAGAAAAGCAGGACAAGACCACACCTAAAACAATCAAGAACTGGAGAAAATGTATTAAATAATGGTTTTCAGAATATGGGCATCAGGAAACTAAAGAGTGATCCCTGAGAACAGGAAACAAATGATGTGAACCCTGCCATTACTTCCAGCTCACTGCCTTGAGAGAATTTCCAGGCCATATTAATAATGGGAGGGGAAACCTGGGCAGCACCTGGTATACTCTCTGAATTGAGACAGAGCTGAGGGTGTGAGAACCCCCAAGTGGACAGAGTTCACAGAACAGGAATTACAGATGCCTGCCACTACACCCAGCTAATTTTTGTATTTTTAGTAGAGGTGGGGTTTCACTATGTTAGCCAGGCTGGTCTCAAACACCTGGTCTCAAGTGATCCACCCCACTTGGCCTCCCAAAGTGCTGAAATAACAGGTGTGAGCCACCGTGCCTGGCTAACAAAGTAAATTTCAATGTAAAGAATACTATCAGGGATAGTAATAAAAGTCATTTACTAATCATTCCTTAGTTAATACACTCCTGGGTCAAGGAAATATTTTAAAAAATTATTTTAAATGGAATAAAAATTAAACATACAATCAAAATGTGTGCCACTTAAAGAATACTTAGGGAGAAATTTACTGCACTAAACACCTATATTAGAAAAGAAGAAAGATCTTAAATCAAGTATCTCAGTTTCTACTTTAGGAAGCTAGAAAAATAAAATGAAAATAAACTCACAGTAAGCAGAAGAAAGAAAACAATAAACCGCAGTAGAAATAAACTAAACAGAACATTTGAAAATAATGCAGAAGCATTATGAGAACAAAAGCTGGTTCTTTGAGAAGATAGACAAAAATTAATTCACATCTAACCAGATTTATTAGGAAAAAGAAAGACGACAAAAATCAGTCTCTGGAATGAAAGAGGTGACATCATTACAGTTCTAAAGATATTGTACTTACAATAAGAGAATATCGTGAAAAACTTCATGTCAATAAATCATTTTAAATAAAATGAAAGAATTTCTTGAATAATTCATACTAAAAAAAATTCCAGTGACTTAACAAAGTCAAGATTTTATTCTTGTTCATTCTATATGCCCTTTGCAGATCAAGGGGAACTTTGCTATGCTTAATGACTAGGCATTCAGGCTATGAAGCTTCTGCACAGCAAATGAAACTATCAACCAAGTCATAAGCCAACTTACAGAATAAGAGAAAGTATTTTCAAACCATATATTATGGTTTGGTTTTGTGTCCCCACCCAAATCTCATCTTGAATTGTAAACCCCATAATCTTCACGTGTGAAGGGAGAGACCAGGTGTAAGTAATTGAATCATGGGGCAGTGACCCCATGCTGTTCTTGTGATAGTGAGTGAGTTCTCATGAGATCTGAGAATCTCATGAGATTATAAAGAGCTCTTCCCCCTTTGCTCAGCACTTCTCTTCCCTGCAACCTTGTGAAGAAGATGCCTTGCTTCCCCTTCACCTCTGCCATGATTGCAAGTTTCCTGAGGCCTCCTCAGTCATGCTAAACTGTGAGTTAATTAAATCTCTTTTCTTTATAAATTGCCCAGTGTCAGGCAGTTCTTTACAGAATTATGAAAATGGACCAATACACTATATATCTAATGAAGGGTGGACATCCAAAATATATAAGGATTCTTACAACTCAGNAACCTGACCGAAAAATAGGCATAATACTTAAACAAACATTCCTACAAACACATGCCAACAGCTGAGTAATCGCTAAACTGCTCAACAATACTACCATGAGATATCACCTTACTTCTGTTAGGATGCCTCTTATCAAAAAACAAAACATAAGTCTTGGTAAGAATATGGAGAAATTGGAACCCTTGTACACTGTTGGTGGAAAAATAAAATGGTGTAGCTGCTATGAAAACAGTATGGAGATACCTAAAAATTAAAAATAGAACCATTATATGATCCAGCAATCCCACTTCTGGGTACATAGCCAAAGGAAATGAAACCAGTATCTCCAAGAGATATCTGGGCTCCCATGTTCACTGCAGTATTATTCACAAAAGCCAAGAGTTGGAGGCAAAGTAAATGTCTCTGGACAGATGAATGAATAAAAAAACTGCGGTACATATACACAATGATATACTATTCAGCCTTGAAAAAGTAGAAAATACTGCCATGTGTGATGACGTGGATTAACCTGGAAAACGTTATCTAAATGAAATAAGCCATTTTATTGCCCAAAAAACCCCCATTTGAGTGTGATGTTTTTTAATCATTACATGCTCTCCAACAGAGCAATGACGTACTTCATGGAAAATAAAATGTATTTCAACTAAACTTTAGTACTGTAGTAGAGTATCTTTTGCTAATTATTGCAAAGTAATTGTGGCTCTCAAGCAAGCAAATACACTATTAAGCCGAATGTGGAACTTAAGCAGAGAGTAGAATGGTGATTGGCAGGGACTGGAAGAGAGGAATGGGAAATGAGAAGTTGCTGTTCAATGGGTATGAGGTTTCAGCTATGCAAGATGAATAATTTCTTGAGATCTGCTATACAATATATTGTGCAATAGTTAATGATACTGTATTACGCACATAACCATTTGTCAGGAGGATGCATCTCATGGTAAGTGTTATTACCATATATTTTTTTAAAGACGGTTGCATTAAGGCACTTTGAACTCTACATCTGTTGCAGGAGAACAAGAGCGAGACTGGAGAATCACATGTAAGTTTCCACAGTTTCAACCTAAAAGTGACAGACAGATCCCCTTTGCTCATATTTATTGACCAGAACCTCATATGGATCTGCCTATTAGGGGTGGGAAATTGCATAGTACAAATGTCTACCATAGACTGACAGTAATATATTAAATGTCACTACTTGGAAGACTTTTTTTTTCCTTTTAGAAAAAAGGATAGACTTACAATTCTAAATGTTTCAAAGGTATTTCTGAACTATGTGCCAGTTATCTAAGTGTTGGTACCTGCAAGAGCACTTTTGCATAAAGTAGCTTCTTCATCTTGGTAATGAGTGGTTTAATCCTATTATAGTTACACCAAACCTTAAGTTTCACATTCGGCTTAATAGTGTATTTACTTGCTTGAGAGCCACAATTACTTTGCAATAATTAGCAAAAGATACTCTACTACAGTACTAAAGTTTAGTTGAAATACATTTTATTTTCTATGAAGTATATCACTGCTCTGTTGGAGAGTATTGTAATGATTAAAAAACAGCACACTCAAGTGGGTTTTTTGGCAATAAAATACTTTCTGGGGTATGACAGTACAATACTGATAACTGACATTACATATTTATATTTATAAAAGAGTTCCTGCCGGTTGTTATTTGGAAAATACTTGGCCTTCATTCAGGTTTCTCATGAGCCGTATTTTCTCTTCATTTTTTCTCTTACCACTTTGTGCATTTTTAATTGGGTACAAATGGGAAAAATGTTTTCAAATAAAAAATACTCCTCAGTGTAATTTTCCTTAGTGTTAGTGCTTCGGTAAGCAAATTTGAATGCCCTGAACATCTATTAAATTTAGCTTTATTTTTAAATGAAACTAACTGGTATATACTTAAAGACAGATACATTTTCATGACAAAGTTGCAAAAATATCACTTGTAGATATGAAGACTTGAAATTGCACTTTGTAGCTCTGTTGTTCTTGAAGTTTTAAGAGCAACTGTGTATTTTTAAAAAGATCTTGAAAACATTTCCAAAGGATTCTCCTTAAAAAGACCTCAGAAAAAGTCAAAATATTACAGACAGATGATTTCATTTTTTAAATAGGAGTTTAATGATTTTAACTAATAAAAGAAATTTTTAAAAAGAAAACTAACATTTACTAGGGGGCCTATTATCTATAAATCATAATGCAGATCTTAGTAATAATACTAATTTAAAAGAAAATATATTGCTTAATAGGAAAAATCAAGAACTCTTGGTTCTAAGAATGTTCCCATTTGATGTAAGTGCATTTGGGAAACAAAATATGAAGAATATATAAGTAAGTCATAGATGACATGTTTCAGAATGAATGATAACATTGTTTCTTGGCTTCAAGACTTTTCAGCATCTAGAATTTAATGGCAAGAAATGTTTGGCTCTGTTTCCACAAAGAAATGTGAAAGACTCATTTGGTCATACAGGTATACCTTGATAATATAGTAGGTTCAGTTACAGACCACCACAAAGAACTGAGCATCATAGTAAAATGAGTCACACATTTTTTGTTTTTTCAGTACATATAAAAAATATCTTTGCACTATGCCATAGTATATTAACTAAGCAATAATAGCATTATGTCCAAAAATGTACATATCTTAGTTAAAAATATTTTTTGGTAAAAATGCTGATGATTTTCTGAGCCTTATGATTTATAATCTCTTTGCTGGTGAAGGGCCTTCCCTCAATGTTGATGGTGCTGGCTGATCAGCGTGGTGTTTGCTGAAGATTAGGGTGATTGCCGCAATTTCTTAAAATAAGACAACAAGAAATTGACCCTTCTTTCCAGAGAAGATTTCTTTGTAGCATGTGATGTTGTTTGATAGCATTTTACTCACAGTAGAAGTTCTTTCAAAATTGGAGCTAATTCTCTTAAACCGTTCCACTGCCTTCTCAACTAAGTTTATATAATATTCTAAATCCTTTGTTGTCATTTCAACAATGTTTAGAGCATCCTTACCGGTAGATTCCATCTCAAGAAATCAATTTCTTTGCTCATTCCTAAGAGGAAACTCCTCAACTCTTGAATATTTATCATAAGGTTGCAGCAATTCAGTCCCATCTTCGGGCTCCACTTCTAATTATAGTTCTCTTGCTATTTCTACCACATCTGCAGTTGCTTCCTCCACTGACGTCTTGAGCCCTTCAAATCCATGAGTGTTGAAATCAACTTCTTCTAAAATCTTGTTAATGTTGATATTTTCACCTTCTCCTATGAATCATGGATAATTTAGTGGCATATAGAATGGTGAATCCTTTCTAGAAGGTTTTCAATGTACTTTGCCCAGATTCATCAGAGGAATCACTATCTATAGCAGCTAGAGCCTTACAAAATGTATTTCTTAATAATAAGACTTGAAAGTCAAAATGACTCTTTGATCCATGGGTTCAGAATGGATATTGTGTTAGCAAGCATAAAAGCAACAATCATCTCCTTGTGCATCTCCATTAGAGCTCTTGGGTAACCAGATGCATTGTTGATTCACAGTAATATTTTGAAAGGACTCTTTTTTCTAAGCTGTGGGCTTAAAATGTTCAGAAACTGTGCCTAAACAGATAGGCTGTTATCCAGGCTTTGTTGTTACATTTATAGAGCATGGTCAGAGTAGATTTAGCATAATTCTTAAAGGCCCTAGGATTTTTGGAATCATCAATGAGCATTGGCTTCAACTTAAAGTCACCGGCAATATCAGCCCTTAACATGAGCCTGTCCTTCGAAGCCTTAAATCCAGTCATTGACTTTTCCTCTCTAGCTATGGAAGTCCTAGATGGAATCGTCTTCCAATATAAGGGTGTTTCATCTACATTGAAAACTTGTTGTTTTGTGTAGCCACCTTCATCCATTATATTACTAGATTTTCTGGATAATTTGCTGCAGCACCTGTGATTGTGCTTGCTACCAGCACTTGTTTCTTCATCTTGTACTTTTGTATTATGGAGATGTCTTCTTTCCCTAAACCTCATGAATCAATGTTTTCTAGCTTCAAACTTCTGCAGCTTCCTTTCCTCTCTCAGCCTTCCTAACATTGAAAATTTAGGGCCTTGCTTTCAATTAGGCTTTGGCTTAAGGGAATGTTGTGACTGGTTTGATCTTCTATACAGATCACTAAAATGTTCTCTACATCAGCAATTAGCTTGTTTCACTGTCTTATCATTCATGAGGTCACTGGAGCAGTACATTTACTCTCTTCTAGGAACTTTTCCTTTGCGTTTACAACTTGGCTAGTTGGCACAAGAGCGCTAGATTTGGCCTACCTCTCATTTTGTTCTGCCTTTCTTACTAAGCTTAATCATTTCTGGCTTTCACTTAAAGTGAGAGACGCGTGATTCTTCTTTTCACTGAACACATAGAGGTCATTGCACGGTTACTAACTGGCTTAACTTTAATATTACTGTATGTCAGGAATACAGAGAACCAAGGAGAGGGAGGGAGATGAAGGAAAGGCTGGTCAATGGGGCAGTCAGAACACAGACAACATTTACTAAGTTTGACATTTTACATGGGTGTGGTTTGTGGTACCTCAAAACAATTATGGTAGTAACTTCAAAGATCACTGATCACAAATCACCACAACAGATATAAAAATACTGAAAAGTTTTAAAATAGTGTGAGAATTAACAAAATATAACCCAGATATGTGAAATGAACACAACCTGTTGGAAAAATGGCATTGATATACTTGCTGGGTGCAGTTGTCACAAACCTTCAGTCTGTAAAAAACAAAGCATCTGCTAGGTGCAATGACTTGAAGCACAATAAAACAAGATATGCCTGGATTTGTAAATGAGCTGTTGGCCACCCTCTAGCCTAATGAACTAGGTGCTACCCTGAATCATTTACTTTTCATACAATCCCTTTTGAATCATATGAAAACAAAGTCTCAAATAGCATTTTTTTAAAAAATAGTTTTGAGATGGTAGGAAGGTGGACAGGAAAATATGTCTTCGAAAACGCAAAGAAGATAAAGGTCCTCTATAAATACAAACAAGACTTCAAGACCCAGTCAGGGAAAACATTATAATGAAAATGGGAGAGGAAGAGGAAAATGCTATGTGATGACATATGTTATATTAAATTATATAACCTATTCATTCCAAATAATAGGGTATATATTAGTCACTGATTTCTCTACTTCTTGTTCTAAACCTGCAGTGATTTATTTCTTTGTTAAATTCCTTTACTGATTAACTTGCAAACTCCCTATTAGCAAAAATACAGTTTCTGACATATTGCATACACTTAATAATAATCCAGAACTATTTATTTCTCATGGTTTGAATTCCACTTAACATTGGTAAAATTCTTGCTTCATAAAACTTCATTGGCTCTTGAGGAAAACAATACAAAACAGAGAAAGGATTACAACTTAAATGTAGACAAAATTAAAAATAAAACTGGAGTTATTGATCATCTATTCATTACCTAAACTTCAGGATTTCAGGAGTACCTTAGGAGCCTGTTTTATTTCACATATTTGTGTTTTCCTCTTGTATATTTCTTCTAGTTACCTGGTTATGGCAAGGGAACACAAATGGGGCAACAAATCTATCAAATGTGCATTTATGTGTTGAAATCCATTTTTGCATTCATTGGTTTAGATAATATCTTTTAATATCTAATGCTAGCAGGCATCACACAAGAAAATTTGAAAAATTATTTGTTATATTTTTATTGGCTTATCCTTATAAAGATTTTTAAAATTTATACTTACTACCTATCATATATGTGTATATATAAAGTAATATTATATTTAAACTCAATAATGAATAAACTTAAATATCAAAGTAGTACATTACATGGTTCAGGTTAAATTTTGATGGTGTAAAAGTCTTTAAAAAATGACCCCCCCCAAAAAAAATTAAAATTGCATAACTATTAGGAGGAAATATTTTAGGGGGCTTGAAGAATTTCCCAGTACTTACTTTTCATTTTACCTCAAGCTAGCATAAATAAAACTTCAGGGCATTTAAAATTTTTAGAAATGAAAGTTTCAATTACAGATGGCAGAATACAATTTAGACTCCAGTCTTTTTCCATGAAATTTACCAATATTGACAGCAAATGAGAATTACAACAAAAATTTACTCTAAATAAAATATGAGCCTATCCACAGTCTAAATAATAAACTATGAATCAAGTACTCTCAAATATAGACCAAAGTAAATAAAGGGTCTGAAAAAGGTGACACATAACTCTTTTCAAAACCTTAAGGAGGTCACATTCGCCTTAAAGGTGAGAGCACAATCTGAGCATATGGATATAGCTGGGATAAAAGAAAGCTGTTCCCATAAAAGAGACACACCTATGGCTACATCTGTTGTTTATGACTTAGTTTTCTTGTAGCCAAAGGAAACTACAAGAAGAGAATGGGAAGGCAAGAAGTGAAAGGAGATTTCTAATAATACAGAGCATATTGAGCACATGTATTTAAGTCTGCCCCTTCCTGGAGCCCCATTAAGATAAGTTAGCTTTCAGAAAAGCATAAACTTCACAAAAAAGAAAGTGGAAATAAGAGACAATACTAGATGAAGTGTTAACAAAGTGGGAAAGTAGAAAGCAGGTGGAAGCACAGTAATTGACTAACCATGGGAAAAGATGAAACCTGAGTGCCTAAATGGAAGGATGCCGATAAGGATTCAAGTTGCAGAATCTTAGAAAAATGCAGGAATTGGAGGCAAGCTGTATCTTAGGAGGTAAGAGTGTGAGGCTTGCCTGAGAAGACCAGGTCTAGTTGAAATCTTCTTAAGAAGCAGTTAAACCCATGGGTGGGATGAGGTTTCTACTCTGATGAAATTACTAGAGACCTGTGATTTGCAGGACATGAGGTACAGTGGTGGTCTGAAATGAGAATCTTCCTGAAACTGAAGGTTTTAGAGGAAACACAGTGCCAAAGAATGAGATCCCCAGTCTGTTTGCTTTGTTTTTTGCTCTTGGTAACAGGTGTTTTCCCACTAGGCAGGAAATTGGATTAAGTTTTCTCTAGACAAATCATTCTGAATTGTGACCCCAGGCCCAGCAACACCAGGACCACCTGAAACTTATTACAAAGGCAAATTCTCAGACTCTGCACTGATTCAAAACATCCAAGTGTGGGGCCTAGCAATTTTTGTTTTAACAAAACATCCAAGTGATTCTGAATTACTCAGGTGTGAATATCAACCTCAGATTTGAGAACCACTGCTCTAGAAAAACTGATTGGCCCAAAAGGTCTGGTGTCAACTACTTCACTGTACCATGCAGGCTGCCAGCCAGCTACACCGAAACATAAGAAGCCCATAGCTTCCATCATGGTTTCAAAACACCAGACACCAAGGGATCACACTATATTTAAGGACACCCTTGAAGTTGGAACACCGAAATCCAAACAAATGGGAAAAGGGACTTAGAGAAAAGTGTGACATTGGAAAGAACAGAAAGAACATAAAAACTATAAATGATAGCTTCAGAAAGTTAAGAAAAGAGATTGAATTCATAAAATCAGATCAGATGATTAAAAAAAAGGAAAAATAAGAAACAGGCAAGAGCTCTTTGGAAATTGAAAGTGTGATAGTTGAAATTAAAAAAAAAAAACAAAAAAAACTCTAGAAGAATTGTATGTGAAGGTCATCCAAATTGAAATGGCCTACTGTGTACTGTGTACCCAGCAAAAGAATAAAAAATACTTGCACCAGTTCAGAACCTGAAATTTCAGAACACTAGAGTTTAAGAGAGGTAGGAAAAAGTTACCTGTAAAACTTAGGGAATCAAATTGGTACCTGGTACTACAGCAGCTAAACTGTGGAAGCTGGGAGATCATGGGTAAATGCCTCCAAATTTAGAAAGAAGTTTCTGATGCCCAGCCAAACCATCTTTAAGGTGTAAGGACGGAATAAAAACATTTTCAGATACATGAGATCTTAAAAATTTACTTCCTATGTTCCCTTACGCAGAATACACTCCATGTAAATAAGAAGACAACATGAGATCTTAAAAATTTACTTCCTATGTTCCCTTACGCAGAATACACTCCATGTAAATAAGAAGACACGAGATTTGGAAAACTTGGCCACCATTACTGGACATAGAAAAAGAGGATCCTCAGAATCAAATCTGCAGGAAATTCCAAGGTAGAAGATACTGCAACAAACTTAGAGAGTGAATAGATGACTGGCTCGAGAGACTACAGGGCTCCAGCAGTCATGTTTCCGGGAGGAACAAATGGACCTGACCGATAACTTGACATGAAAACTAATACTGACTTTGGGAAGAATTAGGGTTATTAACAGAAAAGCAAGGCAATTACTAACTTGAGAAAATAAGCTGAGTAGGAAAGAAATGTAATAATAGCCCAGTTTTGAAAAATATTTGCATAGTCATATTAATGTGAGCACTGAACACTGATTTAAAAAATGATGGTATAACCATAACGAGAGGATGTAGGGAGGGAAACACGCGTGGTAGAAATGGTATAAGTGAGCTAAATCTTCACAGTCCATTATAGGAAGTCGACAGATGATGCACAGTTGTTGAGTCAATCACAAAACCGCAGAATAATTGTATATAAATTCACTGAAAAGGCTGAACATTGGTGTGGGCTCCATTTACAGGTAGAGCTTAAATTAAGCAAGTGGGAGGATAATGGTTATGTTAGAAAAAGTTATATAATAACTAACAGAGATCAGGAACTGGGAAACAGGGTACTATAAAAAGTACACTAATTTTTTTCAAAATATTTTATAAGGAAGAAATAAGGGTGACCAGAAAAAGGGAAACAAATATTTTTTAAAACTGTATGATCTCCAAATGTTGTGCATAATCTTATTCCCTTATCCATAGAAAATGAATATCCGCCTAGTTTTCTGAACATCGTATAAAGTTTAGCAGTCTTTTAGCTTCAAAAATTCCTTTGCTTTTAAAAAATTAAACACCATATAATCATTTTAATAAAATTTGCTATGCTCTGTATCAATCTATTATCTATCTTATATATCTAAGATATTTTAGATATTTAGACATTTATTCATCTATCCTTTTGTCTGCATATGTGCTAATTGGGGAACATCTGCAATGAGGTTCACCTAATGTTAGTGATGATGGTTCTAAGTGATGAGACTCGGAATTATTGTCTACACTTGTCTTTTTACTTTCTGTATTGATTTGATTTTTAAATTATAATGATACTTATATTAAAGCATCTTTAGAGTCTTGAAATTGAAGAAATATTTTAAATGAATTTTATGGCTTGCAAGTTGAATGATGTCATTCCCCCTTTTACATGCCTCTATAATATAATCTCTTATTATATGCTTTTAGTACCCTTAGAATTAAACTACTTGTTTCATTTTCCTCATTTCCTGATTTATTATTTTTTCTTCATGTACACATCGCTACATTTCTTATTCCTATGAGTCAGAAATGTATGCTTAACTTATTATATATTTAACTTATTATATGCTTAACTTATTATATGCTTAACATTATGTATATATTTCACCTTTAAAAGAGACACAAACAGAATGGTGACATATTTGGGAATGGATATTTTACTATAGTTAATTTTCCTGAGCAAAGCTACATGTACGTGTGTTTCATTATTTAATTCTTAAACCTTTAAGAAGATTTATTGTGAGACGCCAAAATTTGGTTCATAGCTGAAGTCCTCTGTTTCTCTTGAAAACATTCAAACAAGTACCCAAATACCAAGGAAAGAGGCTTTCACCTACTTTTACTTAATGGTGTCTAAGAAGATAAGCTCCACTTTTACCAACAATAATGATAATGAGAACAATGCAACAGTAGTGGTAGCTGGAGATGTACTCAAGGCACTATTCAAATAGCTCAACAACCAGGACAGGGGACTAGCTGAACTTGTGAATCAGAGCAGAAGCTGCCGGAGCTGGAAGGCACCAACAGGGGCAGGCATTTACCCTGAAGTTGCTAGACTGTGGGCAGATGGAGAAAGGTCTGCAGTGGGGCTGGGTCAACAGTGATAATTCCACATATTTAGGAGGTTTAGGGCAGTAGCTATACATCTGTAAGTATGCAATTCTTTTAGTACTTTAACCACTACTAGTGGTTAACTGCAACCAGTACTGTTGCCAAGGATGAAGACCAACATTTGTTACAGTATCTTACATTTATAGAGCTAGAGTTTACATAGAAGATCAATCCTAAAGAACAAGGCAAAGGTAAAGCCATGCTCTTGTAAATCTCTGCTTGAAATCCTACCATTATTAATCAATTACTTTGGGTTAAGCATATGTCATCCTTTTAAAAATGAAAATATAGTTTTCAAGTAGTAACATCAAAACTATTGCCAGCAATTGCCACTGAAGTGAGTCTCTCTCAAGTGGTTAAGAACAGGACACCAAGAGAAAGGCAGTTTTGAAACAGTAGGGGACGAGGGGGCAAAATACACAATGGGGCGCTTTATGGATGAGCTGATCACACATGAAGAGAAGACATAAAGAACAAGACAGGAATGAATACAAATAATGAGGGATAAGTCAGGAGAAATGCCAGATACAACCATTTTCTACTTGTTAATATTTTTCCCAGGCTTCATTCTGGAAAGAAAACAAGAGAAAAGTTGGCTGTAATATTTCATCGCGTTTTTAGCAGCAGGGAAATGGCTAACCTTTCATATGTCCTTTGTCCCAGAGCCAAACTTCATTTTATCCTTCATGCTTCCTACTGTATTTTGTTTTACTAGGGAGCCAAATACATTCATTGTAATTAAACTTGGACTTTGAGAGCTAGAAGTGTTTTAAGAGTTCAAAGATAAAACCATCTTTAGATGGACTGTGCCAAATAAGCACCAAGCGGGATTTCTGAAAATCCGTGATTTCTCAACCTTAACAATACTGACATTTGGAGCTGTGCTTTTTTGTTGTTGTGGGGGCTGTCCTGTGCATTGTAGTATGTTTAAAGCATTCTTGGTCTCTACCCACAAGATGTCTGTAGAATTTCTCCTGTCCCAACAATCAAAAATGTTTTCAGACATTGCCAAATATCCCTTGGGAGGCAAAATTACCCCTGGTTGAGAATGCTGTATGAATATAAGAAAAATATTTGATTTTGGAAAGCATGACATTATTATTTCTTGCTGATTTTCCTTCTTAATTGTGTTTAACATAGGCTAATATTAACACTGATTTTTATTTGCTGACCACAAATTATTGGCAAGCAAGGAAGTTGGCCAATAGATACAACAATATCAGCCAGGAACCAATCTGGAGTTGAAAACGTTTCACACTAAACCATAATTTATAATCAAGATAACAGCATCATTTGTTCATTTACTTTTATTTAATGACTATTTATTTACTAGGAACCCTCCTAGGTACTGGAGATTCCATGGTGAAAGAAAAAAGCCAGTTGACACATCTCTGGGAGGCCTTCATCACTTCCAAGGCTGAGTTGGGCTTCCTTGCTGGAGCTCTTTTAAAATTATCTCCTTATCTCATCATGGCCTTAAGCTTAGTTGTGATTGTTTGCTTCTTGAAGTTATAGCACGTGCTTTATTCATCATCATACACCTAGTGAGTAGCATGTTTCATCACATACTGGATGCTCAATGTATAGTTATTGAATAAGTAAATGAATGACTAATCCACTTGAAAAGTTCTTCCTGTTATAGATTCTAAAATTTATGACTCATTCTGGCTGAAGCAGGTGTTTATTCAAATACCAAGGTATCCCTTTATTGTTTCTTAGCATCTGTTTTTCTAATCTTTACTTTTCATTAAAAAAATTATATTTTACTTTAAGTTCCAGGATACATGTGCAGAATGTGCAGGTCTGTTACATAGATAAACATGTGCCATAGTGGCTTCTTGCACCTATCAATCCTAACCTTCTTGGTTCATGGATTTCTCAACTAGAAGTTGGCTAGCTACTAATCTCGTCTTGTATTGTCAGGTTGTAAGATTGGCCTTGAGAGCCATTCCCTCACCAACAATTACTCTGTCTTCTTTTCCCCACACGTCCATGTGTCATTACTGCACCCACCTGTACCTCTTCCTGACTGTGCTATTACTTTAATTCTTTAAACTAGTAATATTTCTTTAGCACCTATTAATCAGTTTGACATTGTACTTAACACTCTGCATACAAAGATGAGCAGAGAAACTCTTGTTCTTGGAAAGTGCACAGTGGGCCACAAGCTTCTTCAACTTTACATACACACTCTGGGCCATTTGTACACAAGGTGATTGTCAAAAAAGATGGGTCGTATTTTTGAGATGGGTTCTTAAGTAGCCCACTTCTCTATTCTTTGATCCAATTTTTGCCCTTTTTGAACATCATTTCAGCTCTCAGATGTTTCATCTGTCTTGTTTTTCCTGGTTGGCAATACCTTTTTCAGGCATTCACAGACCACGTAATTCTCCAATTGCTTATGTTTTCTGCATCGGTAAAGCACTTCCTGAGATGGCTATGCCATTGATGCTCTTCACTCAGCTTGTTGCTAGAGCCCAGAAACCCTTGAAAAGCCCTCATTAGGTATGGTTTAGTAGGTAGGTAATCAATGCGTCCCTGTCTGTCTTTCAAGAATGGGGTCAAATGCACAATTTCATCTTTCCAGAGAGAAAGAATGAAATCCTCAGCCTTCTCAGCATCCTGTTCTCATACGGGGAATAAATTCTCCCATCTGGCTGAAAGTCTGCTAAAATCTCAATGCAGCAACATTTCCAGAGGCATTTACATTACAGAAATATATAATTATTGACTGGGTGCGTTGGCTCACACCTGTAATCCTGGCACTTTGGGAGGCAGAGGTGGGCAGATCACTAGGTCAGGAGTTCGAGATCAGCCTGGTCAACATGGTGAAACCCCAACTCTACTAAAAATAAAAAAACTAGCTAGGCATGGTGGCATACACCATGTAATCTCAGCTACTCAGGTGACTGAGACAGGAGAACTGCTTGAACACAGGAGGTGGAGGTTGCAGTGAGCCGAGATTGTGCCACTGTACTCCAGCCTGGGCCATGAGTGGGACTCCGTCTCAAAAATAAATAAATAAATACATAAATAAAATAAAAAAATATATAATTACAAAGCAATTATTCAAAGAATATGTCCCTCTTAAAAATGGGGAAGAATAGAAATAGATAATTTACAGAAGAAAAATTTATGTTATCACTAAGGATATTTAAAAAGTTCAGCACCAACAATAAGAATATATAAATTTAAATGAAAATGCAAGTTTCTTGATTTTCAAGTTATCATCAATTAAGATGAAATTGTTAAGGATTGGTGAGGTTTTGGGAGATACATTGTCATTCCCTGCTGAGAAGATAAAGTAACATAACTTTGTTGAAACATAATTTGATGATGTTATTAAAAGAGCATGTATTCTGTAGCTTAGCAATTTCACTTTTAGGAGTTTATTATAAGGGAATAATTAAAGAGGTGAGTAAAACTGTATGCTCACCTCTCTAATTGTGTACTTCATTTTACCAAGGAAAAAACAGTTATACAAAAGTTAAGTAAAGGTTATATATAAGGTGGGCAGACTTGCAAGATGATTCTCAATGATCTTCACACCTCCTAATATTTATTCTCTTTTGTAATCCATTGCCCCATGAGTGTGAGCTAGATTTAGTGACTCAGTGTTAGTCAATAAGAGTCAGCAAAAGTGGTGGAATCTCACTCCTGTGATTAGCTTACAAAAAGCTGTGACTTCCATCTTGCTTGTAAATTCTCTTGAAGGTTTTGATGAAGCAAGTGGGCATCTTGAAGAATTTCCTGTGACAAGGAATTGAGGGTAAGTTCTGGCCAACAGCTCATGAGGAGTTGAGGTCCTCACTCCAACAGCCTGCAAGGATCCTTGCCAAGCTCACTCAGTGGTTGTTGAAAGCCTGCAAGGAACTGAATCCTTTCAACAACCACTGAGTGAGCTTGGCAAGGATCCTGCCCCAGTTGAAATTTGATTCTAGCCTTGTGAGATATCCTGAAACAGAGGACCCATTAAAGCCATGCCCAGGTTCCCAATCCCTAGAAACTTAAGAAAATAATTGCTATCGTTTTATGCAAGTAAATAATAGGATAATTTGTTATGCTGCAGTAGATACCCACAACATACATATTCATAAAATAATTAAAGTATTATCTTCTGACAATATAAGAATGACATTTTTCAACTTTGTTTTATTCCACATCTTGAAGTTTTTCTATAAATAGCACATTCTATTTATACAATCAGAAAACTATATTAAAAGACAAAGAAGGGGTAAATTAACAAAATCTATTTCTTTCAGTGGATAATTTCAGAATTTCCATGCCCTCTTGACTAGCATGTTGAAGCCTATGAAGGTAAAGTTGCTTTAACTTGACAGCTCCAGGAAGACTATCCTGTGACCTAGGGAACTTCCAACACTAGTCTTTCCTTAAAGAATGAACTTATTGTTAGAAATAGAGACAGGAAAGTTAGCAAATAATTACAGTTGACCTTATTGCTTCTCTCCTCCTCTCCCTCATCCTTTCTCCACTCATTATTTTTCTTCTCATTTTCTTCTTCCTCCTTCTCTTCATTCCCTTTTGTTTGTAGAGTCTCCTTCTTACTTCACTCTGAGATTTAGTGTCCTGATTCTTTCCATTTCTCCTAATTAATCCAACACTACTACTACTGCTGCTACTCACACTTCTTACTTTTCTATTACTCTCCACACCAGTTTATTACAGAGCACTACTGGACTACCAACAGGTAGTATGACTAAGAGGTTTGGAGAACTCTGCTTCAGTGTGAAACTTGCTCTATCACTTTGTGTATATTCTGGAAAAGTAATTAAAGCTCTCTATATCTTAGTTTCATAGTATAAAAACTGAGATAATAACAGTGTCTACCTCATAGATTTTGTAAGTATTAACTGTGTTAATTTGCTTAGAACAGTGAAACATAAGAGCCATGTTATGGGTTTCTAATTATAATAAGAATCGCTATCAGTTATTTCATCCTGCCTATGTTCCAGGCATTACATTAAGCACTTTATGTAAGTTTTCTCCTTTATTCTGCACAATAACCCTATGAGGCAGATCTTAATATCCCAGTGATGGTTAAGCAAACTGAGATCAATGAAAGCTAAGTAACTCAACTACCAACAGAATAACGGGAGAATACAGTCAGGATTCAAAACTAAATTTTTTCATATTTCTTCAAGTGTGGGACATATACCACTGGTAAAAAGATTTCAGAAAGTACACAGACTCATCCTCTCTTTCATGTGTTATATCAAGATTCTATTAAACTTAGAAATAAACAAAATAAATATTTTATTCATTCTTATGCTTTCATTGAAATATTGAGTTCATTTGACATAAGAAAAAATAGCTTAATGGATGTTACTTAAAAATCTTATCACCCAGTGAAGAAGCCGTCTACCAAAGCCTAACACGTGAGTCTGTTCCTGTGAAGTTCTAGAAAAGGCAAAACTAATCAATGGTGATGTGTAGTCTGAACAGTGGTTGCTGTTGAGGGATGGCTGTGGGGATACAGATTGACTGAAACGGGGCATAAAGGAACATCCTGGGATGATGGAATGTTTTATATCTTGATGAGGTTTGGGTTACAAAGGTGTGTGTTTTTATCAAAAGCCAATGAATGACACAATTAAGACTTGTGCATTTATTGTATATAAACTTTACATAAAAGAAAAAAAGAACTAAACAATATTGAACTCTAGTAAGTGACATGCACAGTGATGTGTTAGGAGCAAAAGTTAAAATGGATAAAAAATAAGATGGTTGATCAATAGACAATGGATAGATGAATAACTATGTGAAAAAAAGTGTAGTCAATGTTGATTGTAAAATCTAGATGGTAGAAACAATTCCTTCAGCTTTTTTGTTATGTTTTAAATTGTTTATAATAACTGCAGAGAAAATTAAACTCTTAAATGACAAAAATTTGTAGATTCTTTATTACCAAGCAAACAAATCATGTTAATTAGGTATTTAATTATGTCCAATATTAATATTCAACTAGTATGGAATATCCAATTAGGTATTCTATACTTTTAAATCCATGTTTGATTTCCCAGGTACCCATATATCAGAAAAAATTGTATTAAAAATTTGGAGAGGAGAGTCCTATCCTTAGGTAAAGCATGATAGAAAACTAAAATCTCCAAAGTTCATATTTTCTGTAAGCTTATAAAATCAACCACTGCTCATTCATATAGTTCTCTTTGCTGTATTTTTAATAGCCACAGAAAAAGTGCATTTTTACTTACTAAATCTGCTCTACCTGCAAAGCAATAGCGTTTTTTAAACCAACAATCTTATTTCTAATAAATTTTAAAATAAAACATATTTTTAGCCTTCTTCAATATGAACACACCAATATACCTTAACACCTCTATGACTTAACCAACGAGAAGATTTGCTTATATTCAATTTATTTCATGCATAGAGTAAAAAATGTTTCCCTGCAATAGCTTTAAAATCAAACACACTTTTTAAAGCATGGAAGCAAAATGATTATATTTTTACGTATAAGAAAACTAAAACCTGAAGGAAGATGATTTCCCAGCGTTCTTATATAACAAGGGTAAATTCATGCACTTTAGGCCACGAAAACCACATTTTTCTATTCATATGTTAATATGCTACAATTTTTATTTAGTCATGGAAAAATCTACTCCACGTTGTACTTGGATAGTTTTATTTGCCGCTTTTTCATGTGCCTTTCTTCCTTCTCTGTGTTGTTAATATAAATTTTTCCCATTCTTATTGCTTGTTTCTCTATAGCTGTCATCTTATGTAAAACTTAAAAATTCCCTCTATCCTTCCATAGATTTTTAAAGAAATGAAGTTTGATTATATAAATGATGTTTTCAAATCACATTTTACATATATTTGTCTAATACCAGTGACAGTTATTGAATTCTTTTGCTAACTTAATGGAATGTTATCACATTGTTTAAATAAGTTCTTCAAAGCAAATGTCTAAACTTTGCATGAAATTTTATTTATAATGATAACGTTTCTAAGTAATTATTATAAATACAAATAATTAAGTTATGAAAAATTAAAAGAATAGAACTTTTTAAACTTCATATTTCAACACTAAGCACTATCTATATATTCCCTACTGTGAAAGACAAGAGATACACAGAGTTTTCTCTCCTCCCCAAATTTGTTAAATATATATTTAACATTTTAATATTTATAATAGTTGCATTGTTTTATATCTGTACTTCTCAGAATTGAAGACTTCGGTTCTCTAAGTAGCTTTATCATGTTTACTCCATTGAGCTTTAATTTTGATTCTTCTTTTTATGACTGCGTTTTGTAATGAAGTTTTCTTTTTCAGGAAAGGGTCATGTGCGCTGTATTCCCTTAGTTACTGAAAGCAGGAGATCACCTATCTTTAGTCTTTATGCTTGAAGAACAACTTGGGTAATGATGAATATTTTATGCCTATTCCATATTTCTATTTTTTCTTCAGAATCACATTTTATCACTATGTTGATGCCTTTGTCTGCACATCTTAATCATCTCTCCTCTAATTGCTTTCCTATTTTTGTTCTTTTTGTTTCATTTTGTGCAATTTCCTCAAGTCTCTCCTCCATGTTTCTAAATATGTTTTCGCTCTTGTTTATTTTGTATTTTGTTGCTTCCAAAGCAGCTCTTTTCTCTAATAAAGATTTTATTTTTTCCTCCTATTTTTTTCCTGGACTCTGCTAGCTTTTTTTTCTCTCTTTTTGCTCTCTCTTCAGTTTTTCTGTTTCCTTTGTGACCATTTTTAACATTTTTTTAATCTCTAGAGAGGTCATGGTGTTTATATTTTTATGGAACATGCATTGAGATTTTTCTATTTTTGGGGAAAATAGAAAAATCTGATCTTTTGGTAGAATTTTATCATCTGTGCTTTGTTTATGTTCTTTTCTTACTTTTGTGTGCCGGTACCTCTCATTACTAAATAGAAGCAATGTTATCTGGAGTCGCTGTTTGCTGAACTCTCAGGAGCTGGTAGCAGAAGTGAGGTGGGCTTGCCCTCAAGCAGTCTTAAAATCTCCCACACTAAATATTCTTGTTGCTCTACTTGGATTGTACATCTTCTCTTGGCTTTGGCATTCAGGAGGACAGTATGGTTTATGGAGACCCTTCCTAATTGGCAGTTCTCTAGATTAGGAGGTAATTCATACTGCTGTGTTTCCAGCTCGCATCCAGGCTCATTTATGTGAGCAAAAATTACT
Source organism: Cebus imitator (assembly GCF_001604975.1). NCBI lineage: Eukaryota > Metazoa > Chordata > Mammalia > Primates > Cebidae > Cebus > Cebus imitator. The sequence continues at coordinate 1,199,125 of NW_016107872.1, read as the reverse complement.
CCTGTTTTGCTTAACTTTTCCTAGTGTTTTATGGTATCAGATAAGGTTCTCTTGGGCCATTCCTCTGGTTCTTCTAAGACTTGTTACGACTTCTGCATCTCATCCCTCTGTTAAAAAGATGGTGTACACACTTCTCAGAATTGTGACATTTAACTGTCAAAATATCTCTAGCCTGACATAAATCTAAGGAGATGGATATATGTTGATTTTGTTCATCTTCTCTCATCTTAATTCAATATAATAGCCATTCTTCACAATTTATAGTTTGGGATTATGACTCTTTCCCTGCTTGCTCTCAATACTTTGTAAAGGAGGCAACCTATTAAAATATCCAGAGAAGCATCTCTAATTAGAAGCATTGCTTACCCGTTAGGCTGATATCAAGGCCCATCTCCCTTTGTATTTTCTCCAACAAATCCATCACAATCTGCCCTCTCTTTTTTTCTGGCCCCTTCATGGTGCTTAATATTTTATTTCTGTGCCTGATTATGTCCTAAACAGTCCTTATTTGTTCATATGTGTAAAAATGAAAACTTAATCTCAACAAATGAAGTTATTACACCAGCCTGTTTTATCTCTTTATTCCCTCTACATAGCACAGCACCTAGCAGATTATAGGTGCTCAATAAGAACTTTCATTAAAATGATGAATTAACTCATGAATGTAGGAAAAGGTGACTTCCAAACAAGATTAAGTTATCTTGGAGGGCATCCAATGTATACCAAGATAAGTAACATTAAAATTTTTTGAAAAGGCTGTAAAATCATATATATTATATACATGACAAAGCAGAAAGTAAGCCCTAAATACCTTGAGAAATTAATTAGAGAGATAACGGAGATACTTTTGGAGGATTACTTATGCTGATTACATATTTCTGCAAGTTAAGGTAAAATTAAAAATAGATATCAAAAAGTCAAATAAATGTCAAGCTGAAGGCAAGAAAACTATTTTGGAAATACAATGGATGAAGGAAATAAAATTGTTTGGGCACTAAAGGATGTGAGGGTTTTTTGTTGCTTTTCTTTTGTTCCTGCAGTAGAAAAATGAATTTTAACATATTAAAAAGTATGATTTTAGAAAGTTTTAATGGTGCCTTGTATGCCAATGTTGAATTTATGCGTGGTTCAAACCATGTTTTTTAATTTCACAAGACAAAATTTTAGTTCTCAGTGGTTTAAATGTTTCTTTTTCTTACTGTTCAGACAAACGTTCTGAGAACACTTTAAAGGCATGACATTAAAACAGTTTTGAAAAAATATTGTTTTTTCTATTTAGGAAGGTACATTTGGTATTTCAAGATTTGAAGGGCAAATAACTAAGATTTCCAAGTTTAGTTTTTTATAGTGCAACCATATGACAAAACTGTCTTTGTGTGTAAAAGGATAAAATGATGGTAAATGCCTAACCTAAAGTTATTTTATCATACTAGGAAGAATAAGGAAGATAGTAAATTACTGATGAACTTAGCAAAATATGCCCACAGTTTAAACACTTTTGAAGTTCAAATCAAAAACCTCTAAATATTATGATAGTTTAGGCTAATCTGTCATTCCAGTGTTAGAACCCAGTAAAACAGGATAATTCTAGGTTTTTGGATTTACAAAATAATATGAATCATATCAAACACTTGTCAGTAAACCAAATAATATTTAACCTAATCTTATGTAAATTTATGACAATATTACATATGTAATATTTAAACAAAAATAATAACATATTTCCTTTTCATTGTAATACAGCATAAATATACTCTATTAGAAATAATATGCTATAAATGATTTGGAACAAACATCAATAAGTGTTTTATTAGAAATATATCTGCATTAGTAATGTTTCTATATAAACAAGTATATTTATAAATTGTCAATTATCATTGATTTTATAATTATTTAAAGTAAACACAATTCAAAGATTCTCTATTTTGCTAGACATTAAGCTAAATCTTATGTATTAGTCCATTCTCACACTGCTGTAAAGACACTACCTGAGACTGGGTAATTTAAAAAGGAAAGAGGTTTAATTGACTCAGTTCCTCATGGCTGGGTAGGCCTCAGGAAACTTATAATCATGGTAGAAGGGGAAGCAGGCATGTCTTGCTTGATGACAGGAGAGAACAAGCGAGCAAGTCAATGGAAAGCCTTATAAAGCCATCAGATCTCATGAGAACTCACTGAGTTTCACCAGAACGTCATGGGTGAAACCACCCCTGTGATTCAATTACCTCCCACCAGGTCCCTCCCTTGACATGTAGGGATTAAAATTCAGATTACAATTGTTGATGAGATTTGGAAGTCAGCACAGCCAAACCATGTCATCTTAATACAATGATTTATTGGTGATTGCATAAGAAGGATTCTTTTAAATAAGAAAAGCTCTATTTCATGTAAAGGTTCTGTGCAGATCTATAAATACTTGGAGAATATCTAAGTACACCTATGGGTACAGTTTCAGGAGATAATGCATCAGAAAGAAAAGTAAATATTAATATTATAAAACTATAAATATGGTTTAATTAATTTAATGTTCAAGTAATTTGTCATAATTGTACTTATGATCTAAATATATGTACTTATGATCTAAAATATATTTACAGTATAAATAAATGAAATAGATACGTATGTAATATAACTTAGCTAGAAGAAATACAGAGGTACAAAAAACAATTAGGTAATTTATATGCCAAGATTTTATGTAAATCCTGAAGACAAATTTTTATATCTTCTATTTATTAAGATTTTTATGTGTGACTTTATAATGAGTAATAAAGTTAGTTCAGTTCTCTGCAGTCTATAATAAAGTTAGCTTAGTTCTCTGCAGTGAAATGCATTGGGAATTCCAAATATGAGAATTTAAAATATAATTATGACCATTCCAACACATTTTCATTTACTTATAAGAACGGATTTTTATTCATCAAACATAATATATCTTTTCCTGTGATTCCTTGGATTTATTCTAAGAAGCTGACTTCTTACTGTCTCCTGCCTTTTCTTTCTTTCTTTATTTTTATTTTTATTTATTTATTTATTTATTTATTTATTAAAAGACCACACTGCTCAGAGTCTCCTGCCTTTTCTATGTAGAGCTCCCATTCTTACTACTCTTTTAAGCTGACATAGTTGAATAAAAATTATCATGCAGATAGAATTGATTATCTATGCCTTAAATAAATACTGAAAATAAAAGACCACACAGCACAAAATGGAGAATATGCTAAAACCTACAAGTGGCACAAGGACAAGTTTTAGGACACAGATGCAATTTTATGATTTTATGAAGTAACTAGCTAGGATAATCTAATATTTTCAGATGGTAATAAAATTATTTGCAGTAGCAAAGCATACGCATAGATAGCAAGACATGTATGAAAGTCACTTACACAGACTTAAAACATTTTTAACATAGCTGGAAATATGCAAAAAAGTTGAAGAAGAACAATTTATGATGTAAATATTCCTATTTAATTTTCTTGTTTTAGAAAAAAACTCCTTCATTTAGTGGATGATGAAAGAACTAGTTTTAATTAAATAAAATTCATGCTGATTCAATTGCTATTTGCATTGTATATCCATACTCAGATAATTTTTTACTGCTGTGCCCTATTTTTCACTGTTCATTAAAGGAAAAGAAAGGTTATCATTTCAGCATGAATATTTTCATTATTTTTCAATATCCGTGGAATGCGCATTGTGAGGAAAGCTTGTGGTGATATGATCTTATGTTGAAGTAAGTTTTTCTTTTTAAAATTTTGTTTGGTTTTTTGACTTGTTAGGTTTTTCAACATCTAAATTATTTTTGAATAGAGACCAAAGCAGGTCTGCCTCATGCAAAATTTCAGCCTATATAGAACTAATTGTATATGTGTGTATATGTATATATATTAATTGTATCGATAAAACATAATATTAATACAATATCATTTACATATACAATTTATCCTTTTTATGAGCTAAGAAGTATGTCTGAGTTTTTAGAAAATCTGTAGACAGTATGACCTCTGTTTGTAGAACTTTAGTCTAAATGAATAGCTATTTATGAAGACATGGAGGGACAATGCGCTTAGTATAAGAACTTAGATGGAGCTCTTGTGTTTGTATTCTAGCTTTATTGCATGCTATCTGACCTTCAGCTAACTATTAAGATTTTCTATGTATCATTGTCCTTATTTATGCCAATCATTCCTATATTTTAGATTATTGTGAGAATTAAGTTAATTAACACTTGGAAAGTGTTCATCACTGGGACATTATAAATGCTCAATATATTTTAGTTATTATTAAATCTTCATTGTCAGTTACTCTAGTTCCTTAACCACAAGATCTGGCCTGCAGATGTGTCTTGGATAAGTGGTTCATTTCCAAAAATTAAATTTGAATGCTTTTAAGCAGTATATATGTTCTCCAGTGTACAAATCCCACCATTTCCTATTGTCCTGTATATTGTCAGGACAATATGTTGGTAGTTTGCTTCTTGAGGTATTTAAGTTAAGAATCTTTTGATATGGAGATATATGTGGCTGCTCCTACTTGTCTTCAAATGCTTTATAAGAGATTCTTTATATCTTACTGTCATCAAATCATTGCATCTATTCTGCCTAGTGGAGCTATATTACATTTTCTATCAATTAAGTCTAGTCAAACTCCAGCCCGGAGTACTTCGAATAATATTTTCGAACAGTATAAGAATCACCATGAATATTGTTTCTGTTTTCCCCCCTAACGTACATACATCAAGTTGTAGAATACGATTGCCAGTATATAGTGTGGTAATGTACTGATTTGTATGCTCTCAAAATTCCACTCATGGGTATGCCACTGCAGGGGAAATACCTGCTTGATGTCACACTCAACACTGGTGGTGTTGCAGTGTCATAGTCTGGATAAATTCATTCTGCTGCATCTTGTGTTTTGAAACATTTTGCTTCTATGTTCATGTTAAACTTCTCACAGTAGCAAAACCTTTCTTTTGAGAAGGAGATACCAGGGTATTAAAAGAAATGTAATGATTGGTCTACTGTAAAAGCGAGTTTGAAAAGTTTGCATTTGAATATTATCTATTGAATTAAAATTGAAGATGATGAACAAACTGTCACCTAGGAAATTACATGAGAGTAAAATTGGTTTACAGGGCAGTAAATATTAAAATTAAGCACATACACATGCATATTTGAAAAAGACTCAAATGGTGATGGCTTAAAAACAAGACTAAATATCCAGCCATTTAAAGTGATGGTGCAACTGCTTCTGATTCTTAATATTACAAGAATATGTCATTTGTATTAACCTTTTAGTTTAAAAAATGCTAAATGCTGGAAAAAAAATAAACACATAGATACACTGAAGGGCCATTTCTGAACGCCTTCATTCCTTAAGGCTACTGGCCTGAAGAAATGAGGGAGTTCAGAAATTTAGTTCCAAGGGTTGCTCAAGATGAAAAGTCTCATTGAGATACCTCTCCACTTCAAGCTTGGATTTCAAAAGCCATAGCTTTAGAACAATGACACATGAAAACTAATCTCTATGTTTTACTTCCAGTCACATAACTTTTTTTTTTTTTTGAAACAGAGTCTCTGTCTCCCAGCTGGAGTGTAGTGGTGTGATCTTGGCTTACTGAAATCTCTGCCTTCTGGGTTCAAGTGATTCTTCAGCCTCAGCTTCCCAAGTTGCTGGGACTATAGTCATGTGCCACTGCACCCCGGCTAATTTTTATATTTTTAGTAGAGATGCGGTTTCACCATGCTGGCCAGACTGGTCTCAAACTCCTGACCTCTGGGGATCCACCCTCCTTAACTTCCCAAGGTGTTGGGATTACAGATGTGAGCCAATGTGCCTGGGCCCAGTCACATAACATTTTATAGAAACTTGTCTCTGTGCTGAGCAGAGGAGGAAAAAATATTAAAAGAAAAAAGGTAAGAAGTTGTGTTATAGATCGGTCTTTGTATTTCAAATCTGAGGCTAGATTTGAAATGTTTTCCAATTAGTAGCGCTCCCAAGTTCTAGACTGATACAAACACATAGCCACTTTGGAAGAGATAGCACCATTCTAGGAATCTGAAAACATCCATACAAATTTTTGCAAAAATAGTGACTATCACATACTCATAGTTTACCAGGCACATAAAGAAACAAGAGTGATTGACTTAAATAAACCTACACCAATGGCAAATGACAGCAGAGTCACAGAAACCTCAGGCAATGAACTAATTATAAAAATCTTAGAAGACTGTTCTGATATGGTTTGTTTCTGTGTCCCCACCCAAATCTCATCTTGAATTACACTCCCATAATTCCCATGTTTTGTGGGAGGGACCCAGTGGGAGATAATTTGAGTCATGGGGCCAATTGCCCCAATACTGTTCTCATGGTAGTGAATAAGTCTCATGAGATCTGATGTTCTATCAGGGGTTTCTGCTTTTGCATCTTCCTTGTTTGCTCTTGCCGCTGCCATGTAAGAACTGCCTTTTGCCTCCCACCATGATTCTGAGGCCTCCCCAGTCATGTGGAACTGCAAGTCCAATTAAATCTCTTTTTCTTTTGAGTCTCAGGTATGTCTTTATCAGCAGCGTGGAAATGGACTAATACAGTAAATTGGTGCCAGTGGAGTGGGGCGCTGCTGAAAAGAAATCCGAAAATATGGAAGTGACTTTAGAACTGAGAAACAGGCAGAGGTTGGAACAGTTTGAAGGGTTCAGAAGAAGACAGGGAAATGTGGGAAAGTTTGGAACTTTCTCAAGACTTGCTGAATAGCTTTTCCCAAAAGCCTGATAGCGACATGGACAATAAGATCCAGACTGAGGTGGTCTCAGATGGAGATGAGGAACTTGTTGGAGCAAAGGTGACTCTTGTTATGTTTTAGCAAAGAGATTGATGGCATTTTGCCCTTCCGCTAGAGATTTGTAGAACTTTGAGCTTGAGACAGATGATTTAGGGTTATCTGGTAGAATAAATTTCTAAGCAGCAAAGCCTTCATGAGGTGACTTTGGTGTTTTTAAAGGCATTTAGTTTTATAAGGGAAGCAGAGCATAAAAGTTCAGAAAATTTGTAGCCTGACAATGGGATAGAAAAAAAAAAACCAAACATTTTCTGAAGAGAAATTCAAGCCGGCTGTAGAAATTTGCATAAGTAAGGAAAAGGGAATGTTAATCCCCCAAACAATGGGAAAAACATCTCCAGGGCATGTCAGAGGTCTTCAAGGTAGCCTCTCCCATCACAGGCCCAGAGTCTTAGAAGGAAAAAGTGGTTTTGTGGGTGGGGTCCAGGATCCTGGTGCTGTGTGAAGTCTAGGGACTTGGTGCCCAGCATCTCAGCCACTCCGGCCAAGGTACAGCTTGGGCTGTTGCTTCAGAAGGTGGAAGCTCCAAGCCTTGGCAGCTTCTATGTGGTGTTGAGCCTGCTGGTGCACAGATGTCAAGAACTGAGGTTTGGGAACTTCTGCCTAGATTTCAGAAGATGTATGGAAACACCTGGATGCCCAGGCAAAAGTTCGCTGCAGGGGTAAAGCCCTCATGGAGAATCTCTGTTAGGGCAGTGTAGAAGGGAAATGTGGGGTTGGAGCCCCCACACAGAGGCCCTACTGGGGCACCATCTAGTGGAGCTATGAGAAGAAGACCACTGTACTCCAGAACCCAGAATGGTAGATCCACCAACAGCTTGCACCACGCACCTGGAAAAGCCACAGACACTCAATGCCAGCCTGTGAAAGCAGCCAGGAGGGGCACTATACACCACAAAGCCATAGGGGTGCAGTTGTCAAGACCATGGGAATCCGTCTCTTGCATCAGTGTGACCTGGATGAGAGACCTGGAGTCAAAGGAGGTAATTTTGGAGCTTTAAAATTTGACTGCTCTGCTGGTTTTCAGATTCCTTTGTACCTAGAAAGTAACTAGCTTTCTTTTGATTTTTCAGGCTCATAGGCAGAAAAGACTTGCCTTGTCTCAGATAAGACTTTGGACTGTGGACTTTTGGGTTAATGCAGAAAGGAGTTAAGACTTTGGGGGACTGTAGGGAAGGCAAGATTGGTTTTGAAATGGGAGGACATGAGATTTGGAGGGGTCAGGGGCGGAATGATATGGTTTGGCTCTATGCACCCACCCTAATCTCATCTTGAATTGTATTCTCATAATCCCCACTTGTTGTGGGAGGAACCCAGTGGGAGATAAGTTTAATCATGGGGGCCGTTTCCCCCATACTGTTCTCATGGTAGTGAATAAGTCTCATGGATCTGATGGTTTTATCATCCTTCTTATTTTCCCTTGCCACCACCATGTAAGAAGGGCCTTTTGCCTCCCACCATGATTCTGAGTCATTCCCAGCCATGTGGAACTGTAAGTCCAATTAAAACTCTTTTTCCTCCCAGACTCAGGTGTGTCTTTATTAGCAGCATGAAAATGGACTAACACATGTGCTTACCTTAATAAAAACAAATATAACCTTGAAAAAGTATCTTCAGATGGGAAGCAGGTATAGACATAGGCAACTCCAAGAAGAACTAAAACTGGTAGAAATAAAAATCCATTAATAAATATTTTCCTATCTAATGAATATTTTTAGCTACATATTCATATTAGCTACCTCTTCTCTTTTGTTTAGATGCTACAAAGGAGAAAATTAGTAAACTTTTCTATTAGACAGAAGAAATTATTCACAATGCAGCACAAAGACAAGGAGAAAATACAAAAGGAAGTATGAGACATAAGAAATTGTAATATATGTTTGATTGGAGTACAAGAGGGAAGGGAAAGAATAATATAAAAAATAATATTTGAATAGATATTATTTTTTAGATTTTGTAAAAACCATGAACCATGAATTCAAGAGGTCCAATGAATCCTCAGTGAGACAAATTCAAATCAAAATAAATAAAATAAATCAATCAAAGGAAGCCACATCTGGATATATCACAGCAAAACTGCAAAAAACCAAAGACAAAGAAGAATATTAAAATCAGTCAGAGAAAAAGACAATGGGATAAAGATGTTAAAGAATCATTATTTTCAATATAATAAAGGAATTCTGTACCCAGTAAAAACAGCTTTCAGTGTAAGGACCAAAAACAAATTTTGAGTAAAACGAAGAAACAAAAAAATGAAGAGAGGTTTGCACCAGCAGAACATTTCTAAAGAACTAAGTAATGTTCTTTAGAAAGAAGACTGATCCCAGATGGAAGGTCAGAGATGTAAGAAGAAAAAACAATTGTTAAATATGTGTGTTAGTAAATGTGAAAGACCATGAGCTGTATCAAAAAGAAATAATAAGGTCTAATGATGTTAAAAAAAGAAAACCTAACAATAGATTTAGAGTGCTAGACAGCAATAACATGCAAGTTGGGAAGAAGTCTAAATGGAGCTCAAATGATTTAAGCTATTTATTATATATGAAAGGAAAATGAAGGTTTTGATTAATTTTAGATTTTTAAAATATAAGTTCTGTAATTTGTATAATAATCACAAAATCAAAAGCAAAAGTTTTAACTTTCAAACTTGCAAAAGGGAAAAATGAGTGATGAAATACATTAATTCAATTCAAAAGATGGTCAATTAAAAAGAACAACAATAACATACAGACATAAGACAACTAGAAAGCAAAAATAAGCCAATAGATTTAAATTCAATTATATCTAAAATTATTTTGAAGAAACTGAAGGAACTAAATTTTTCCACTAAGAGACAAAAAAATCATTAGTCTGGAAGAATCTCCACATTCAACTATACACAATTTACAAATCACATACGGAAAACGTGAGAAAACAGGTTAATACAAAAAAAATAGAGAAACAACATATATGAACAAAATATTCTGATGAATCTATATTAATATCAGAATTTATATGAGCAATAGAAAATAGGCTAAAAACTATTTTTAGAGATAGAACACCACTTTATTCTGATAAAATATTTATTTCACCAGGATAATTATATATATATATATATAAAATTATATATATATAATTATATATATTATATATATATAATATACACACACACATTTACAAATGCACGCACACTATAACATATGTGGAAAAACTATGAAAAAAAGTTAAAGATGATTACCATAAAAGTCAATACACTCGTTATTACAAAGGACGAGGGAGGGAGTTGTAATTAGGAAAATGTGCTCAGGAGGCTTCTAGAATGCTGATAATGTTCTATTTCTTCCTCTGAGAAGTATTCACACGTGTCAACATATAGCTATTAGTAAAAATAGTACACATGCAGGTTTTATACAGTTTCTGTACCTATGAAAACTCTTGATTATTATTAAATAAAAAAGGAGGATGCATAATAACATATATACAGTCATCTCACTTTTGTTTATTTTTGTATATTTATATATTTAAGTATAGATGTAATAAAATTATGCACATATTTTTTATTACTAATATTCTTTGGATGGTGGTCTTATACTTTCTTTTTCTTTTAATGTTTTCCTATAATAAATATGCTGCATTGCTTTTGTAATAAGAAAAATATAAATTAAATACACACACACACACACACACACACACACAATTACCACCCAGAATAGAGAGAAGAGAGATTGTAGAAAGGTGTGTGTCAACCTTGAAAATGTAAAATGAATAGCTTTGTATGAGACACAGATACTGAATGAAAAGAAAATACTTGGAAAGCAGCAATGCTGAAAAGGACTTCAGGGTGAGCGTGGACAGCAAATTAGATAGAAGCCTGCAGTGTAATGTGCCAGGAATGAACGCCAATGCTATTTTCAGCCGTAAAAGCACAGGCACCATGGCACAAAACAAGGACAGGCAGCCTCTTTTATATATATTTGGAAAGTCTGACTGTAAGGCAACAATTTTATGTCAAACTACTTTTAGCTTAAACTAAGTACATGGAAAAAAATAGCCACCGTGACCTAAAAATGATTATGGGGATATAGAAGTCACCACTGCGATAATTTTTCTATTCATGCTTTTTAGAGAGTATAACCTCTTTTAATGGCAGTCTCAGATGTTGCTAATCATGACGGGAAAAATATGTATGTTAGAAGAATTTTCTTCAGGCTCTTTTTCAAAGCCGACATATCACAATAGCTAAGATAGATACAAAAATAAGTCTACGCAGGAAGTTTTGCCCTCAAGACTTCCACTTGGAGAAAGCAGACTCTAGGAATTATAAAAGTAGGTAAAATGAACCTTGACAGTTGCCTGGCCTCTGAAAGGAGATGCAATGCACAATGTATTAAGGACATTGCGACTTGAGATGTAAAAGCGGCAGACAGAATATGGCAGCAGATGTCCAGGTGTCAGGTGATATTCAAAGACAAGTGGGCAATGTAGACTGCTCCTAAGTCCATTCACAGCCAGGAGCTGGGTTGGTAGACAGTAGAATCCATTTCCCTTGAAAATGGTTATTTGGCAAGAGTTAGGCAATGAATTAAAACAAGTGGATGAACCTTAGGCCAGGACTTTAGATCCAGCAGGATGTGAGTTTCGTATCTAGTAAGAAATTGAGAGGCTTAGCAGGATAGAAAAATCCCTCAGATGATAGAATTGAAAAGAACTTACTTATAGAGATATGAGCAGAGTCGGTGGAAAAACAGAACAACAAAAAGTATGTTGAAATACGCAGACTATCAAGAGCAGGAAGCTGTTACCACTTTTAAAGTATAAGAGACAAAATAGTATTACCAGTGCTTGATGATGGTTGTAGATATGGAGCAGAGGCTGCCTGTCAGATATTGAAGTTGTTGTCAGAGCAGGGAAGGAGGGAGCATGTAAGAAAGACTTTGACCTATTTTTCCCTCTGTCCTACTATTTTCTGGTGGTGACTTTTATTGGCCAAAACCAAACAAAAGCCAGAGGACAAGGGATACTGGGCAATGCAGTCCATAGGAATCAGCTGTCCAGAGCAAAGATCAGAAAAGAGAATGGTGGGAAGAAATTATGGTGGCAATGGAGAGGGAAAACAGATTGACCAACACAAATCCCATGCAAGGCACCCAAGGTAAAAGCCGATTATGCATAGTGGATCAATATGAGGGAGCATCTTTCATTCAGTCTTTCCAAAAATAATTTAAAATTACCTCCTATATTGTCCTAGGCCCTCTACTAGTTGTCTGGGACACAAAAATAGTAAGTCTCGATCTTTTAATGAAGGCTTTGCAGCATAGCTTGGGAAGTGACAATAGGCATGTAAACAAGAGAACAGAGAAGGCAAAAAAGGAAATCAATCAATGATTCCTATATTTGGAGGTCAGTAAAAAAATGCCATAGAACAAAGAACATTTGAATCTTGTAAATTACAAGAGGTAGAAGGTAATTTCTAGAAAAAGAAACATTATGAGATATGAAACAGCCTTGTATATTTGGATATATATCAGTTTGGTTTTGGTTAGAATTAGAAGCTGTATAGACACTAAACCCATGGGTTTCTTTGGAGAGACCTCTCTGCCTTGGCTGAAATGCTACAGAAACACGGTAGTGCTGAGCTGAGTACATATAGATGGCATGTTGGTAATGGCCTTTGGGTAGGGTGGGGGAATACAGGAACACACCTGCTGCTGCTTTAGGATTTTCATTTTTCAGGGAAAGATTAAGAGGAATTAGAATGGGCAAATGTGTTATTTAGACTGAACTAAATAACACAACAAAAAAGAAAGGTGTTGTAGGAAGTTCATAGGAGGGAACAGTAGGGAAGAACTTCTAACAATTAGAAATCATAAAAAGATGGTCACTTTCTGAGGATTAAACTCATTTGATATACATAGAGTTTGTCTCATTTGACCTATTTATCTACTGACATAAATAAGTAACATATTTATAATAAATAAATACATAAATGAGAAAGAATGTCTGCTAGTCCCATCAGAAACACTATTTACTTAGTTCATTTACTTACATAGTCAGTGATATTGACTCATCTTGGCAAAAGTTTATCAACAAAAGGAGGTGGCCAACATAGAATGGTCAGGGCTAGCAAGATGAGTATCGTTTTACACACACAGAGCTTTCCTGGGAGCAATGGCATCTGGGAGGCAGTGTGGCAGCATTCTTTGAAAGGAACAAAGAAATTCATCAGGCATCACTGCTTTAATTTATGCTCATCACAAAGCCTTCTGAATAATCATTGGTGTTTTTACATATCTTTAGAAAATGAAGCCTAGTTAGAAGATATATGCAAGCCACTTTTTTGGAGAGGATAGGAGACAGAGATTCCGGCTCACTTATTTATCTTTTGTCAATACACTTAATGGGATTCCTTCATTGAGAGTTTGATTTGGCCACTGTGCCTTTATTAAACAATTTCTAGACCCATAAGGCAAAAGTTCTTCCCCGGGAATACAATAAAATTACAGATAATTCTGTCATTGAATGTCTTGGCATCCTACATAGTTTATCCTGGCAACCATAAACCCTCATTGCCTCCAGCCTTTTTGGTTGGGTTAACTTGTCTACGGGAGAGAAAGTTAAGGTGTTAAGTAGAAATCATACCCCCAGGAACACTTCAATAAAATGACTGCAGGAAGTACATGGATAGAATATTTGATTGAAGCACAGCCACCGATGGTATGAAATGCATTTAGTTTTTGCCTTCCATTATATTATGAAGGAGGCACAGTAAAATGGTAGAGGAATAGCAGTTTTCAAACTGTTTTTTTTAACTTTTAGGTTTAACTTTTAACTTTTCTTTTAAGGGTACATGTGCAGGTTTGTTATATAGGTAAATTCATGTCACAGGGGTTTGTTGTACTGATTATTCCAACCTTATATATATATATATATATATATATATATATATATATATTTAAGTTCATAGTCATTTTTTATTCAAACTGAATGTTTATGGAAACTTGTCATGTAAAATATTTAGGGCAAAGTGCATGGTCAGAAGCAGGAGAGAGTGGCTGGGCATGGTGACTCACACCTATAATCTCAGCTCTTTGGGAGACTGAGGCAGGCGGATAACTTGAGGTCAGGAGTTCGAGACCGGCCTCGCCAAGATGGTGAAACCCCATCTTTACTATTAATAAAAATACAAAAATTAGCCAAGTGTGGTGGCGCATGCTTATAATCCCAGTTACTCGAGTGGCTGAGAGAGGAGAATTGCTTGAACCTGGGAAGTAGAGGTTAAAGTGAGTCAAGATTGCAGCAATGCCCTGCAGCTTGGACTACAGAGTAACTGAGACTCCTGATGGCTGAACTGTTCTCAGGCCCTGTAGTACCCTCTGCAGCCCAGAACCTCCTAGGCTCAGTTTGAGAACAGCTAGCAAAGCCAAGGAGCCTGGGAGGCAAAATCAAGAAATACAGGTTCTGATCCTGACTCCACACAGTCTTGAGAATGGTTCTGATGACTTTACTGCCTTATTTAATAGAAATAGCTTCCCTACTTACCTCTTGGCAAATAAGGAATCCATTTTCATCAAAAAATTGCCACTGAATACTTTTAAGTGCGTGAAGCTCCAAGCTCCATGCAAAGACAAAAAGGTACAACTTTTAAACTAAACTCTTATATTTGAAACCCCCAAATCCCCTCATTACCCAATCATTTTCAATGGCTTTCCTTAAAAGCCATTGATTTAAAAATTTTAAAAGAACACATAATTTTACATTCAGGTTTATAGCATTTTTCTAAAAAATAATAAGATGAATAAAGAATGACTTGTGATTTTACTAGCTCATAGTAAAGATAAAGGTTATTTTTTTTTATAGAAAAATAACCTTTATCTTTACTATGAGCTAGTAAAATCACAAGTCATTCATTCAAGAAATAATTACTGAGTACACCCCTTATTATTTGCCCCTCATTGTGACAACACAGTAAAGTATATAACTTTGCCATGACTCTTCATCACGGCAGAGTAAAGGAGGAGGAAGGTAATAGAATTACAGAGAGTGAAGCCATCAATTTACTGCTAAGTATTATAATGAGCCCTCATTATGTTCATCAGTCTCACCCCAAAATCTACATGTTAGGTGGCTTCCAGTGATCTCTTTTATATAATCTTACTTGGTTTTCATTTGATGAAATGAGTCATTTAACCTCCTTCCTTTTTTTTTCTTTTTTTTTTCTTCTAATCTTGTCCCCAGTTCTTTCCAGTGAAATTATCTCATTTTCCTTCATTACTTGGTTTTTATCATTTACTAATATGTATTTGTGTCTTTTATTATGTCACCTCAAATACTATTAATAAACATTCTTTATTAACATACTATCTTAATTTATATTATTAAACAGAATGTTTATTTAGAATGTTACACCTAAAATGGAAACAATCACTGGAAGTATCACTGGCCTGGACCTTGTCTTATTTCTATTCAGACTAAGTCAATGTGGGAAGCAGCAAGACAAACAGCAGCATCTTCTTTATATTAAACTCAAACTCAGACTGTACTCAGATTGATTTGCTAAGGATCTGTAAGTCCAGTCTCAAATATTAGAATTTTTGTCTTTGTCTGGATTAAGGCATTACTCAATCATTAGCAAAGATGCCAACAACTATGATACACAAATACTTGCTGCAAACATAAGCCACCATGTTCCAGGAAGGCAGGTGGGAGTCAGCCCACAGGGGTTCCTCGATTCTTGGAAGCCTGAGACTGGCCTCTGGGACCATCAAATAAGCATAGAATGCATCTCATCTTTCTCTGCCAATTTTCTTTTTTATTAGATGACTAGGTATGATAATACTGGCTTGGAAGATAATTTAATCTAGGAAGTATATCTCCAGTTTTTCAATACATTTTTCTTCAGAAAAACAATGGCATAACCCTTAATGCATTTTCACCTTACAAGTTTCCAGAGTTTCGTTTGCAGCATTCACATTGCTTGATGCAGTACTGCAGAAAAAAATCCCATTCTGGTTGGCAACTGCAGCCGTCCTGCACCAGGAATACTTTTTTCTTGGGACATTCTGGCATGACAGTAAAGTAGACTTCAATTAATGAGGAGTGTTAAAGTTGCTTTTGATAGACATGTATTTGAGGATGGATTAGATGCCCAAGTTGGAGAAATGGAAGTACCTGACATATTAATTACTCTACCATGTGCTAGATAAACTGATGTCACTCCCATGTCCCTCCCTGCTTAACTATTCAATCCCGATTCACTATCTGACTCAAGAAGTAAAAAGCAAGAGCAGCACATATTGGACAACAGGAGGCATATTTACAAATCTTCCTATTTAAAAAAATCTAAACTGGCATATCAGCTACTGTCAAGATAAACAAGATTACTAAAATGGGTCCATATGATTCTCACCCTCAGTAAAATTGTTATGTAACAGTACTCTTTCTCATTTCTAAACCCCAGTAACCACTTGAAGAAGCTCATTCGCAGTAAAAAGTGCTATAGACGGAGGTGGATTCCAAAGAAGATGTAGAACCTTAAGGAGTCAGGAAAATTACTAGCAGTGTTGGACAGTGCTATACAATAAAAAGTACACACTAGTCAATGCTACCTCAAATGCTTGACATAAAATTCACCTCTAACTTCTTATGCGGAGATAGCTTTCTTTTCTACCTCCTTTAAAAGATGTAGCAAAACCAGTTAGTGAGACAATGTATCGCTTCATTAGAAAGCTCTGACACAGTAGGTCCATGTCAAAGTTCTAATAGAGCAGAGAAGGAAATAAATAGTCAAGAAAATTAAAACTAAAGAATTACATATATAAAAATAGGCACATTAAAATACCTAAACTAAAAACAACCAAAAGATAACATTCTTCTTGCTCTAAGAACGCTACTAACCATAAAAGCCTCCAGTAAGTCAATGTTTAAATGCTGACTATGGGTACTTTAGACAATGGCAAAGGCGCCAAGGAGACCCAGTTGTATCCCGCAGTGAGTCAAAACTCTAGATGAGGCTGGGCACTGTGGCCCATACCTATAACCCCCAGCACTTTGAAGCTGAGGTGGGCAGATCACCAGGTCAGGAGATCGTGACCATCCTGGCCAACATGGTGAAACCCTGTCTCTACTAAAACACAAAAAACTAGTTGGGTGTGGTGGCAGGCAACTGTAGTGCCAGCTAATTGGGAGGCTGTGGCAGGGGAATCCATTGAACCCAGGAGGTGGAGATTGCGGTGAGCTGAGAGCATGCCACTTGCATTCCAGCCTGGCGACAGAGTGAGACTCTGTCTCAAAACAAAACAAAACAAAACAAACAAAACAAAAACTCTAGCTGAGATGACACACAGACTTAAGTGTCAAATAAATGATTCACTGATTAAAGAGTAAAAGTGAAAGAGATGTTAAAGAACAATGAGTTCTTCCTCATTTTATGAAGGAGTAAGGTGAAGGAAGCCCAGGGAGAAGACATCTAGCAGGTACTCGGCAGGAGCTGGACTGGACTCCACATCTTCTAACTCTAAGCCTTTAAGCATAAGCCTAGGAACATTTTCACAGCATTGGCCAGTGTTTTCCAAAGGAGGTGACTGTCACCAAAAGTAGCATGACTACAATTAACATGGTTAAGAAATAGCTCCAACTAAACATTCTGGATGTCATAGTAAGGTCCTTTCTCTTACAGCAATGAAGTTATTTTCGGAAGGATTTGGATGTGTTTGATGATCCTAAGTAAACTAAGCCTTGTGGCAACATATTAGAAACATTTCTAATACTGTAAAATAATGATTGAAAAGAACTTATAGCCATTGAAAAGAACTTTAGCCAATAATTAAGTCTGAGTGGGTCCACTATATCCTAAAAGCTGCACTGGTTCACGCTTTGGGAAATAGAGGTGCACAATGTAAAGGAGAGAAGAGGTGTGTATTTTCAAAACGACTGACCCACAGAACCATGAACGTAATGAAGTGATTGTTTTATCCTACTAAATTTTGTGGTATTTGTCATAGATAACTAGATATCTCCAACATAATTAAGTAGATATCCTGTCTAGATAACAAGAGCAAATTCCAACCTAAAACAATTGTCTGACCCAGAAAGAACTATATTTCACCTTATCAATTTCTTAACATGGTGATGATAGGGAATAATACTGCCATTTCCTTTACTGTTTGGCTTATTTTATGTGAAAGAGACAAGTGATGCTCATAAAACAATCCATTTGCCCATCTGTTTTCTATACTCCTTGCTGTTGGGTAGCCAGTAGAATGTGTAAGAAGTAACTGCATCACTCTGAGATAAGGCTGTTACAAATAGGTGTGAGTTCTCTATTTTTTCTTTTGCCTATATGTCCTTGAGCACAAACTTTGAGGATGCATGGCTGCAAGATGGAGGCATCCTGCATCCCTGAGTCTCTGTTGGAAGGGAGGTGGCAAAGAGATCTTCCTGACCCATGCCTAACTGTGAGATGAGCGAGAAATATATCTTTATTATGTTAACTTAATTAAGGTATTATTTGTTATTGCATTATGGTTTAGTCTACTGACTCTGACCTGCACAATTTTCATGATCTGTCACTATAGTCACACCTTTGTATACCCTGTAAACCTCATTTTTTCTTTTCCGATTAAATTAAACTCAACACCTACTCAATTCTTCTACCCAACTGTATGTGACTGGGGGTTAAAAAAACACAAACCATGTTTAGCCATTTCTTTTTAAAACAATTCACGAACACAAACTCCAAGTGGGCCTTTAGTGGTTTCTAGTTATCCATTTGAATTTTCTTCTGTAATTCAGTCTCCAGTTTTCCAACGTGACTCAAATTCCTTTCACTTTCCGCAAACCAACACCTCCTTCCCCAAGTTTGTTCTCAGCTGATGACGGGCTTCATATTTCCTGACAAAGTTGAAGCCACAGAGGAGAATATCCACATGTTCTCATCCCCATATGCATTGAGTTATCTGGATTTGTCCATGTATTAAAACTTTCCTTTTCTTATAGTAGGTGAATTGTCTATGCAATGACTCCACTTGTGCTCTGAATATAGTCCCTTCTTTCCTACTCAGTTTCATGGCTTCTGCAATTTCTTCCTGCCTGTACTATTCTGTAAAGTTTTCTTTCTCACCTGTGTGTTCCCATAAGCACGTAAACATTAATTTCTTTTTTAATGCCAAATCCCTAAAAAGAACTGTCTTTATTAACTATCTTCACTTCCCTTCAAGTTCTATTCAGTCTCTTGAAATTACCCTTTCATTTTCAGCATTCCCCCAAGCAGCTCTTTTCAAAGTCACCAGTGACTTTTATATTGCTAAATCAGATGGCTACTTCTCAGTTCTCAATGGACACAATTTCTTAGCCGCCTTTGAGACAACTGATCCCTTGTTCCTTCATAAAATACTTCTTTTACTTTGCTGCTGGTTCATTATTCTCTCTTGGTTCTCATGCTATTTTTCTGCCTGATCCTTCTTAGTATCATTTTTGAACCCCTCATCTTCCCAATTTCTAAGCACTGAAATACTCCGGGGCTCAAATCCTGGATGTCTTTTGTTTTTTCATTCATATTTATGTTTATAGTTGATTTCATTGGATCCTATGGTTTTCCATATTAGCTATGCCATGATGAATCTAAAATTTGTATCTTCAGCTCTAATTTACAGACTTCCTCCGAGCCTGATCTATGTACTGTGTTACATTACCCACCCCACATTTGCCACCTGGTTTTGATTTTTCACCCACAATAAATTTCTCTCATGACTTCCCTACTACAGTAAATGGCAAATGCATTCTATCACTCCTTTGGCCCTCAAAGCTTGGGGTCATCCTTGACAATTATTTTACTCTTTTTTAAATATACTCTAAGTTCTTGGGTACAGGTGCAGATCATCTTACATGCCATATCTAGTCCCTCACTGAGTCCTGTCAATTCTATTTTCAAATACTTATCCTGAATCGAATTCCTTTTTATCACCATCCCTGTTCCCATGCTATTTCACAGCACCATTCTATGCTATGCAGAATTTGTAATAAACTGTTAAATAGTCTCTGTAGGAACTGGAAAAAACCACCTTAAACTTCATATGGAACCAAAAGAGAGCCCACATAGCCAAGTCAATTCTAAGCAAAAAGAACAAAGTGAGAGGCATCACACTACCAGACTTCAAACTATACTACAAGGCTACAGTAATCAAAACAGCATGGTACTGGTACCAAAACAGAGATATAGACCAATGGAACAGAACAGAGGCCTCAGAGGCAACACAACATATCTACAACCATCCGATCTTTGACAAACCTGACAAAAACAAGCAATGGGGAAAGGATTCCCTGTTTAATAAATGGTGTTGAGAAAACTGGCTAGCCATGTGCAGAAAGCAGAAACTGGATTCCTTCCTGACACCTTACACTAAAATTAACTCTAGATGGATTAAAGACTTAAACATAAGACCTAACACCATAAAAACTCTAGAAGAAAATCTAGGCAAAACCATTCAGGACGTAGGTGTAGGCAAGGACTTCATGATCCAAACACCAAAAGCATTGGCAACAGAAGCCAAAATAGACAAATGGGACCTAGTCAAACTCCACAGCTTCTGCACGGCAAAAGAAACAGTCATTAGAGTGAATCGGCAACCAACAGAATGGGAAAAAATTTTTGCAGTCTACCCATCTGACAAAGGGCTGATATCCAGCATTAAAACAGATTTACAAGAAAAAAACAAGCCCATTCAAAAGTGGGTGAAGGATATGAACAGATACTTTACAAAAGAAGACATACATGAGGCCAACAAACATATTAAAAAATGCTCATCATCACTGGTCATTAGAGAAATGCAAATCAAAACTACATTGAAATACCATCTCACACCAGTTTGAATGGCGATCATTAAAAAATCTAGAGACAACAGATGCTGGAGAGGGTGTGGAGAATTAGGAACACTTTTACACTGTTGGTGGGAGTGTAAATTAGTTCAACCATTGTGGAAGGCAATGTAGCGATTCCTCAATGACCTAGAAATAGAAATTCCATTTGACCCAGCAATCCCATTACTGGGTATATATCCAAAGGATTATAAATTGTTCTACTGTAAGGACACATGCACACGAATGTTCATTGCAGCACTATTTACAATAGCAAAGACCTGGAACCAACCCAAATGCCCATCGATGATAGACTGGACAGGGAAAATGTGGCACATATACACCACGGAATATTGTGCACCATCAAAAACGAGTTTCTGTCCTTTGTAGGGACGTGGATGAACCTGGAAACCATCATTCTCAGCAAACTAACACAAGAGCAGAAAATCAAACACTGCATGTTCTCACTCATAGGCAGGTGTTGAACAATGAGAACACATGGACACAGGGAGGGGAGCACTACACACTGGGGTCTGTTGGGGGAAAATGGGGAAGGGACAGTGGGGGTTGGGGAGTTGGGGAGAGATAGCATCGGGAGAAATGCCAGATATAGGTGAAGGGGAGGAAGGCAGCAAATCACACTGCCATGTGTGTATCTATGCACCAATCTTGCATGTTCTTCACATGTACCCCAAAACCTAAAAGGCAAATAAAAAAAAAAAAACGAAAAGAAATTACCCAAGCTGAGCAACTCAGGGAAAATAAATCGAAAAGAAAAAGAACAGAGATTCAGGGACCATAATGAAAAACATTTAACATTAATATTATTCAAATCCTAGAGGGAGAGGAGAAAGAATATGGTAATGAAAAATATTTGAAGCAATAATGACTAATATTTTCCCAATTTTGGAAAAAAATATAAAACACCACATTTGAGAAGATGAGGGAATACCAAACTAGAAAGAATTTTACACCAAGACACATCATAGTCAAACCTCTGAAAACTAAAAGCAAATAAAATATCTTGAAGTAAAAAAAAAAAAAAAGTCTCTCTAGAATTATTCTTGCCCCATTGTAGACTAATTTACATAGTACAGACAAAAGTGCCATTAGAGTATGTCAGACTATACACCCTTGTCTTACAATGCTTCAAACAGCTTTCATTTCACCCGAAGATTAATTCTCACCGCCCTGTATGACCTGACCCAATACTACCTCTTAGACCCGTTCTTGTGACACTCACACTCAGATATGACTCTGATCCAGCCACACTCACTGTCTTGCTCTTCTTCAGCTTCACCAAGCAAGGTCCTGTAGTAAAGCCTTTGCACATTTATTTATCTCTGCTAGACCCACTTATCTCAGGTGCTTTGGTTAACTCTCTGCTTCAATTTTACTCTTTAGAAAAGCTTTTATATGACCACTTATGCTCTTTACCCATTATTCTGCTTTATTTGTATTCTTTATATCACAAACTATATAACATAGTTTATGTTTCTTTATTTTGGTGTCCTGTTCATCCCTTCTGCAGCCCTAAAACATAAGGTCCATGAAGGTAACAACTTGATCAATTCTGTTCAATGTCTTTCACTCCAGAACCCAAAATTTCTTGAACATAATAGATGTGCAATAAATATTTGAAAATCAATAAATAATTTAAAACGAACCACAGTTTGGAAAAAAGAGTGAAAATTTGTATCTGAAAGCCTTGTTCTTACCTGTGTCAGCACTGTGTCCTGTGGTGTCGAGACTTCTACACATAACACAGACTTAGATAATAGTAAGCCGAGGCTACTACCATCCCTGGCAACTATCCATAGAATGTCAGCAAAGTACAGCATGAGCCAGCTTGGCATCTGTGTGTGATATTAGCCCATATTTCTCCTTTGAGAAAGAGGAAACACATCCACATAAAGCAAATGAGGTGAAAAAAAGGCTGACAATGAGTTATAAATTAAATTAGTGTCATTCTCATTGGTATGTGCTTAAGAGAGAGAAAAGATGTTAGGCTGGCACTAAATTAGGTCCTTTCAGGTATTTTTTAAAATGTATGGCTGGGCGTGGTGGTTCACACCTGTAATCCCAGCACTTTAGGAACCTGAGGTGGGTGGATCTCCTGAAGTCAGGAGTTCGAGACCTGCCTGGCCAACACAGCAAAACCCCGTCTGTACTAAAAATACAAAAATTACCCAGGCATGGTGGCATGTACCGGTAGTCCCCACTACTTGGGAGGCTGATGCAGGAGAATTGCTTGAACCTGGGAAGCAGAGATTGCAGTGAGTCGAGATCACATCACTGCACTCCTGCCGGGGTAACAGAGCGATACTCTGTCTCAAAAAAAAAAAAAAAAAACAAAAAACAAAAAACAAAAAACAAAAAAAAAATTAGAATTCTGGAATTCTCTCTGAATACTTTTCTAGAGAGACTGCATGCATCTGTAATAATCTTCTTTTCTAAATCCAAATCTGAGCCATTCAATTTGACGCATATAAATTTACTTATGAGAACACCAGGACAAAACATAAAAAATTGTCACTGGCTTAAAAATTGTCGGGTATTTAGGTACAGTATATAGGCCTCTGAAATGACATTGAGAATAGTAAGTGGATGAATGACCAGACAAAAAGAACAAGCAGGTGCAGTACAGATGGGAGATATGTATTCAAAGAGAAGACAGCTGAGCCAGTTCAGTGTGAGGAACAAAGAGTATCAGTGACACACCCAGCTTCAGGGATGATACTGGCAAACATGAATGGTTTGAGTGTTGACGCATAATGGAGTAAATAAATATTCACTACCTCAAAGAAGTCATCGTAGAAAGATAGGAATAGAAATAGAGATTTACCAGAAGAGTTGGGCGTCTTTCCCTTATACCCAACTAACGTAGGGATTATGCAGTTTTGACACCATGTAAACTGTAATTCATCAAAAACCGTTTCAACCATCATCATGTATACCAGCAGCAGATATGCATGTGCCAAACACAACGTGTTTATGCTCAACATCACATTCCAGCTCACCTCCTTCACAGCAATGTGCTTTTATGTCTCACAGCTTTGTGCGTCTGAGGCTCTGTATGCAAAGCTGTGATTTTTCTATTCTAAAGTCTCTCTCTCTCTCTTTAACATTAGAAGGCAACAAAGGAGAATATAGATTAGAGATTAGAGGATAACATACACTTTAAAGGCTTTTATAAAGAACTGATTAAATACTGACTTCAAAGATGAAACAAATTGTATTGTGAAATCTTCAAACTGTAAGGCTGAAGATTCCAAATCCTTTATTTTACATAGGAAGGATTTAGGGCAAAGGGGCTTCACAGGCTGCCTAAGATAACACATAGAGTTAGCAGAAAAGCTGGGATGAAGCCCAGCAGAGTGTGCCGTTTATTTCACCTGTTCTCAATCTTGGCCTCTTTTCTACTACCATCATTTTACAAACAAAACAAAATACAACAAAACAAATGCCCGCTTGATGAAGCAAAAATTTTAAAGTTTATGTTCTTAGGTCTTTCATTAGTACGTTTTTCAGAAACAGCAGAAATATTCCTTTCAGGAGATTTTAAGGACTTGAATTGCAGAAATACTTCAGAGGAATCATTAAGCAGTCTTCCTAAAGTCTGAACCAACACTGTCCAGGGTTTATTTATGACTTTAAAGGTCACTGGGAGAGGTGCAAAGTGTGTGTTGAAGGGTCTAGACATTTCCCTCGCTGTGGCTTTTAGCATACCAGTTATTTGTTTAGGGAATGGAAATACCTCTCTGGCTTCATAGAGCCTAGGTTACAATCTTGCATCAGTAGAGGTAGACTTTTTCTTTATTTGCATGGAATATGTAATTGCACATTTTTCTGATAAATAATTTCATTACCTCATTAGTTCATCAGCAGTTTTACGAAGAAACCCTAGAAAGTTGTAAGGTGTCCAATTTGTTAATCTTAAATGAACTGTTTCATTTGCAAATCATGCTGTATGGTTCTTATAAATCTTATTATTTCAAGCGATGAGTCTTAATCCAAAAAATGTAACAAGTATAAGTGATTCAAATCTAAACTCATCTTTGTCACTGGTGACAAGAATTTTTTTATAGAATAAGTTCTTTGGGAAAAAGAGAGATACCATTTACTAACAAGATTCATATGTATTTAGAGATCATATGCAAAATCCAGGAGGGCTTAATTTCCTAAAGCCAAGGGCTGTTTTCTATTTATCAGTGAATCCATTGCACTTAAAACCTAAGGTTAAATAGTAAAACTTGGCAATATTTACTTAGCATTTACTACATGCTATGAGCTTTAATTATATACTGTTACAATTTTCAAGCCTAGTTATTTGAAAATATCATTATAATCCCCATTTTATATGAGAAGAAACTGAGGTTTAAGAAGATAAACTAACTTAAGATGGCCACAATGACACTGGGTTTATAGATAAAGAAGTTAGATCCCAGCGTCTGTCATATAAAACCACTTCATGCTTTTATTCTTAAAAATGTTTGCTAAGGTTGAAAAAAGAAAAGGGCAACATCATCTGAAAGACTTTCTGACCACATGCCTATGTCTTTTTAAATTTGCTAATAAAGCTGTAATTCAGAGCTGATTTTAACCTGGAGAGTGAAAAAAAATTATTTTGTTTAAGGAATGAAAACACATCTCTGGCTTCATTAGAGCCTATGTTACAATCCAGCATCAGTAGAAGCAGCTCTTCTCTCTACTTGTATGGAATATGTAATTGTATATTTTCCTGATAAATCTTTCCATTACCTAATTAGTTCACCAGCAATTTTAGCAAATGCCCTCGCAAGCTCTAAGCTGTCTAAAGTGAAGTCTGTCTTGCTCATGTCAGTTCATCACCAAGAAGCTATTTACAGTTCACTCTCTAAATAGCTACACATAGAGAATTACATCACACTTGATGTGTAGAACCCTCTTGCTGTACCAATAGCTATCACCAACATCATCTCTTTTCTGATAAAACACATGAATCTTGTTGCTAAGCACTTACTCACCTTTATTCCCAGATCTGATCTTCTCTTTCAAAGAACACACAAACATACACAGCACTTATACTATTTTCTAGACAATTTATGTATAGCTGGAGGAAAACTTATAAGATTATAAGATAATCTTGACTAAGGCTATTCATTAATTCTTTTTACCAACAATGAATAAAAATAAGTGGCAGCAGGAAGGTTTTAGTTGTATAGAGGTAGGGGAATGGAGTATATTCTGTGCAGAAACTCTGAAATAAATTAATGAACAAAGCTTACTTAAGAAGTTCTTTTAGATCATGACACATCATTGATTCCTGAAATTTTCATCTCATGATATTCATTCTTCACTCCCATCAACCTGAGAATGGTCATGAATATGAAACACAAAATTTTGCTCAAAGTATGTTTTTGAATCTCATTAGCAGCTCTGTCTCTCATAATCCCTGACCTGTAATTTTTCAGGAATCTGAGTAGAGAATTCCAATGTTGTATACCTTAAAAACATTTGATAGCATTAAATTAAATGAGAAAATGGTTTGGTCATCCCATAATTTTCCAAAAGGCTCAATAAGGTGAAACAGACACAACCCAAGTAAAATTTTACATGATGACATAGATACACCAATGCAAAGTTAAAACAGATTTCCACCTGAGAATTCAAGAAATATACTACCTTGCCCCAAACCGGTAAGAATCCGATTACCACAAGGATGGATAGTTACCCATGGCGAAGAACGGGATTCCCAGCAGGGTGGAGTTGTACTTTCCATCGGTGATGAAGAAGATCCCTGCTGCGGTGATGATGGAGATGCACACTGTGAGCACCCCCAGGAGGCCCAGGAAGGGCTTACTCCGCAAGCAGTCCTTCATGGAGCTGGAGAGGGTGGCTGTGGTCAGGATCAGCACAAGGCTCACCAGGACCTTGCTTCTGGCCAGGATGCTGATCTTATGAAAGTCTCTCCAGAGGCTAAAGGATGCTAAAGAGTAGAGCTGGAGGTCTTGATGCTCTTCCTGGAGCTTTCTCATAAGCTTACAGAACTCATTCTCCCACTTCTCCCCTATGAGGTCTTGGGTGGCAGAGCCATAGGTCTGGAGGTAGTAGGTGATTTGAATGGCTCTGGCCGACTTGACCCGCTGATCTTTGCTGTTTGGCACTTCCACTACCCCGCCCAGTTGATGTCCAATAAAACTGTTCCTCCCATCCTTGAAAACAGAAAAAGAAGAGACTTCTGTTACCAAATGGATGCACACTCCAGGGAATAGATTCTTACTCTAAGTGAAGGAGCACAAGGAAGGCAGAGATAGGTGCTAGTAATTATGAAACTGATGTGGGTGGAGAGGCAAGTTAGAATTTTATATTCAACATTTGGAGCTACATGGGATACCACGCGTGATGATCAAGGACAGAAAATATGCAAAAAGTAGTACAAAAAGAATTGCCCACATGTTTAGAAAAATGTAGATAAATATTTTGATCTCACTTATATCCCAGTTTCCAACATTTCCTTTTGTAGCAATCCATGACAACTTCTTAATAAAAGATCAAGTTTTATGATTCAGTTTCAGCCAAAAGTAAAGATTGCCACAAACTAATAATATTTCAAAAGTTAAGACGATTATCTATTCTGTAGACATAGACTAATCTTTCTAGAGTTAATTTGTATACCTACGCCAACACTCATACAAATATACACGACCATGAATATTCTTATATATTCTTTATATTCTGGGAATATAATTGTATATTGAAGAGCAGTATAAAAAATGCTGTTTCTTATAATTAATTTAATGGCACTGAAATGTTTCCTAAGTATAATGTGAATACATATCCAAACATTACAATGCTCCCTCCAAACACCTGCCTCAGACACACGTGACATTTTCTTATTGATTAGAGTAGACAAATCTCCCAAATGAGATTGATAAGAATTTCAGATTGAGTTGCCAAAAGTCAATTCATTTTCAGCGTTTGACATGAAGTAGAGGAGGCAAAATCATGATGGAAGGAAACTGGTAACAGAAGCAATCACTCCTCCTTAAGGCACGTATATGTGGTCAAAGAGTTACTAAAACAGGTTGAGAACAGTAAATCTCATCCAGTGTGCCCCAACATGAAGAAAGAAATCTCAGAGAGTTGTCACCAAATTGTCATTAATTTGGGAATTTTATTATTGCCACAATTATCATTTATTTCAATGGTAATGGTTCTCAGAATACTGAAGCTAGTAGCAGGTTGCATGATAAAGTATAGCACTGAAAATATGCAAGGGTACCAGGTGAGAGGAAGGCACTAAGTTACGTTTATGTCAAAAGTAGACCATGTGGGGAGGCCGAGGCGGGTGGATCACGAGGTCAAGAGATCGAGACCATCCTGGTCAACATGGTGAAACCCC
>NW_016107872.1:1168676-1170816 GCF_001604975.1 Cebus imitator | reverse complement strand
AAAAAAAAAAAAAGCAGACCATGTGTCATTTGGATCTGCCAAGATGTTTATCTAAAAAAGATATAAAAGAGTAAAATCAGGGGAAGAAACAGTTCTTCCTAGAGTGGGTAGGGCAGAAGACGGTAAACCCAATAGTGTGATAACTGGTGTTTATACAAAACTTGGAGGTATTATGCATTCTAGCAGACACATATCATCATATCATAATTGTTTTGGACTTGTTTAACACAGACACTTATATCCAAGGCACTTGTTTGTATTTGCATTTTTAACATGCACCAAAGAAACCCTAATACTTGAGAGTATGTTGCACACACAAAAAGTTTACAACATTTATGGAGAGTACAAATGCCATTACAGCTAGTGCTCGACTTACGACCACAATTGGTTCCAACAGACTAGCCGTAACACGATTTGGTCGTAAGTTGAGTAGGCTATATGCACGTGGAGATGGTAGTGCTGCCGGAAGCTGGTCCGCAATGTCGTACGCCCAGCTGGGCAACGTTTGCGCTGCCAGATGCGGTGCAGGCGTGGCTAGCGATTGTGGTCGTAAAGTCGAATGGTCGTAAGTTGCATAGGTCGTAAGTCAATCAATACCTGTAGTAGGATCACCAGGAATTCCAAGAGAAATTTCTTTATTTTATTATACTTTAATTGTAGGATACATGTGCAGAAGGTGCAGGTTTGTTATATAGGTATACATAGGTGATGGTGGTTTGCTGCACCCATCAACCTGTCATCTACATTAGGTATTTCCCTGAATGCTATCCCTTCCATAGCTCCCCATCCCCCAATAAGCCCCAGTGTGTGATGTTCGCCTCCTTTGGTACATGTGTTCTGATTGTTCAATTCCAACTTAGGAGTGAGAACATACGGTGTTTGGTTTTCTGTTCCTGTGTTAGTTTACTGAGAAGGATGGTTTCCAGCTTCACCCAGGTCCCTGCAAAGGACATAAACTCATCCTTTTTTATGGCTGCATAGTATTCCATGGTGTATATGTGCCATGTTTTCTTTATTCAGTCTATCATTGATGGGTTTTTGGGTTGGTTCCAAGTCTTTGCTATTGTGAACAGTGTCGCAATAAACATACGTGTGCATTTACCTTTATAGTAGAATAATTCATAATCCTTGAATATATACCCAGTAATGGGATTGCTGGGTCAAATGGTATTTCGAGTTCTAAATCCTTGAGGAATCACCACACTGTCTTTCACAATGGTTGAACTAATTTACACTCCCACTAACAGTGTAAAAACATTCCTATTTCTCCAATCCTCTCCAGCATCTGTTGTTTCCTGACTTTTTAATGATCACTATTCTAATTGGCATGAGATGGTATCTCACTGTGGTTTTGATTTGCATTTTTCTAATGATCAGTGATGATGAGCTTTTTTTTCATAAGTTCGTTGTCCATAAAAATGTCTTCTTTTGAGAAGTGTCTGTTCGTATACTTCATCCATTTGTTGATGAGGTCGTTTTTTTCTTGTGTATTTGCTTAAGTTTCTTGTAGATTCAGGATATTAGCCATTTGTTAGATGGATAGATTGCAGAAATTTTCTCCCATTCTGTAGGTTGCTTGTTCACTCTGATGGTAGTTTCTTTTGTGGTACAGAAGCTCTTTAGTTTAATTTGATCCTATCTGTCAATTTTGACTTTTGTTGCCATTGCTTTTGGTGTTTTAGTCATGAAGTCTTTGCCCAATCCTATGTCCTGAGTGGTATTGCCTAGGTTTTCTTCTCGGAGTTTTACGGTTTTAGGTCTTACATTTAAGTCTTTAATCCATCTTGAGTTAATTTTTGTATAAGGTGTAAGGAAGGGATCCAGTTTCAGTTTTCTGCTATGGCTAGCCAGTTTTCCCAACATTATTTAATAGGGAATCCTTTCCTCATTGCTTGTTTTTGTCAGGTTTGTCAATAATAAGGTGGTTGTAGATGTGTGGTGTTATGTCTGAAGCCTCTGTTCTGTTCCATTGTTTTATATATCTGTTTTGGTACCAGTACCATGCTGTTTGGTTACTGTAACCTTGTAGTATAGTTTGAAGTCAGATAGCATGATGGCTCCAGCTTTGTTCTTTTTGTTTAGGATTGTCTTGGCTATACAGGCTCTTTTTTGTTTCCATATGAAACTTAAAGTATTTTTT